>NC_092155.1:75581167-75633667 GCF_045791955.1 Oncorhynchus clarkii lewisi
TGAGTTAGAGACAGACGAGAACGAGAGGGAGTGAGTTAGAGACAGACGAGAACGAGAGGGAGTGAGTTAGAGACAGACGAGAACGAGAGGGAGTGAGAGAGACAGACGAGAACGAGAGGGAGTGAGTTAGAGACAGACGAGAACGAGAGGGAGTGAGAGAGACAGACGAGAACGAGAGGGAGTGAGAGAGACAGACGAGAACGAGAGGGAGTGAGTTAGAGACAGACGAGAACGAGAGGGAGTGAGAGAGACAGACGAGAACGAGAGGGAGTGAGTTAGAGACAGACGAGAACGAGAGGGAGTGAGAGAGACAGACGAGAACGAGAGGGAGTGAGTTAGAGACAGACGAGAACGAGAGGGAGTGAGAGAGACAGACGAGAACGAGAGGGAGTGAGAGAGACAGACGAGAACGAGAGGGAGTGAGAGAGACAGACGAGAACGAGAGGGAGTGAGTTAGAGACAGACGAGAACGAGAGGGAGTGAGAGAGACAGACGAGAACGAGAGGGAGTGAGAGAGACAGACGAGAACGAGAGGGAGTGAGAGAGACAGACGAGAACGAGAGCGAGTGAGAGAGACAGACGAGAACGAGAGGGAGTGAGTTAGAGACAGACGAGAACGAGAGGGAGTGAGAGAGACAGACGAGAACGAGAGGGAGTGAGAGAGACAGACGAGAACGAGAGGGAGTGAGTTAGAGACAGACGAGAACGAGAGGGAGTGAGTTAGAGACAGACGAGAACGAGAGGGAGTGAGAGAGACAGACGAGAACGAGAGGGAGTGAGAGAGACAGACGAGAACGAGAGGGAGTGAGTTAGAGACAGACGAGAACGAGAGGGAGTGAGAGAGACAGACGAGAACGAGAGGGAGTGAGTTAGAGACAGACGAGAACGAGAGGGAGTGAGAGAGACAGACGAGAACGAGAGGGAGTGAGAGAGACAGACGAGAACGAGAGGGAGTGAGAGAGACAGACGAGAACGAGAGGGAGTGAGTTAGAGACAGACGAGAACGAGAGGGAGTGAGTTAGAGACAGACGAGAACGAGAGGGAGTGAGTTAGAGACAGACGAGAACGAGAGGGAGTGAGTTAGAGACAGACGAGAACGAGAGGGAGTGAGTTAGAGACAGACGAGAACGAGAGGGAGTGAGTTAGAGACAGACGAGAACGAGAGGGAGTGAGTTAGAGACAGACGAGAACGAGAGGGAGTGAGAGAGACAGACGAGAACGAGAGGGAGTGAGAGAGACAGACGAGAACGAGAGGGAGTGAGAGAGACAGACGAGAACGAGAGGGAGTGAGTTAGAGACAGACGAGAACGAGAGGGAGTGAGAGAGACAGACGAGAACGAGAGGGAGTGAGAGAGAGAGACGAGAACGAGAGGGAGTGAGTTAGAGACAGACGAGAACGAGAGGGAGAGAGAGAGACAGACGAGAACGAGAGGGAGTGAGAGAGACAGACGAGAACGAGAGGGAGTGAGTTAGAGACAGACGAGAACGAGAGGGAGTGAGAGAGAGAGAGACGAGAACGAGAGGGAGTGAGTTAGAGACAGACGAGAACGAGAGGGAGAGAGAGAGACAGACGAGAACGAGAGGGAGTGAGAGAGAGAGACGAGAACGAGAGGGAGTGAGTTAGAGACAGACGAGAACGAGAGGGAGTGAGTTAGAGACAGACGAGAACGAGAGGGAGTGAGTTAGAGACAGACGAGAACGAGAGGGAGAGAGTTAGAGACAGACGAGAACGAGAGGGAGTGAGTTAGAGACAGACGAGAACGAGAGGGAGTGAGAGAGACAGACGAGAACGAGAGGGAGAGAGTTAGAGACAGACGAGAACGAGAGGGAGTGAGAGAGAGAGACGAGAACGAGAGGGAGTGAGTTAGAGACAGACGAGAACGAGAGGGAGAGAGAGAGACAGACGAGAACGAGAGGGAGTGAGAGAGACAGACGAGAACGAGAGGGAGTGAGAGAGACAGACGAGAACGAGAGGGAGTGAGAGAGACAGACGAGAACGAGAGGGAGTGAGAGAGACAGACGAGAACGAGAGGGAGTGAGTTAGAGACAGACGAGAACGAGAGGGAGTGAGAGAGAGAGAGAAGGGGAGTGAGAGAGAGAGAGAGAGAAGGGGAGGGAGTGAGTTAGAGATACAGAAATTAATTGAATTCAATTAAATTCCAATCAAATAACAGAATAATAATGTGGAGTGGTTCAATAGTGAATACATGATGTTGTGAAAGGCAAAATCTTTACTTGCCAAGAGAGGATAATATACATTTTAGAGTGAAAACTACCATTTAGGTCCACTAGTTTCAAAAAGCATCCAGAAAGAGTGCAATCATAGTCCTTTAATTCATCTCTACAAACAATTAGATGCTGTAATCAGGTCTGGTCATTTCTGATCAGCTGGTCTGTGAAACGTACCTTTCCGGCTCTTCTGATAGGCTGTTATTTTGCCATTGGAGACAGCAGCCTCAGAGTTTACATATCTGAGGATGAACCTCGTGAGGTAGACATCCACCTCACTCACGTGCACCGACAGTTTGACCGTGCTCTGAGGGACGAAGAGGGGGAGGAGGAGGATGATGAAGAGGATGATGGGGTAGAAGAGGATTAGGAGGTGGAAGACGAGGGAGGAGCAAGAAGAGGAGGGTAGGAGGAAGAGGTGAAAATGAAGGCGGTGGAGGAAGAGTGTAGAGGAGGAAGAGGAGGAGAGGGGTAGAAGAAGAGGATGAAGAGGAGAGGGTAGAGGAGGGGGAAGAGAGGTAAAGAAAATAATAAGGTCTGCGTTAAAGACCCTGTGGTAGGATGAGAGGTTAGAGGACTCGGGGGGGGGTCAGGGTTTCCAGTGCCTAAGAAACCGTTGACCAATGACAGGAAGTGCAGCCACCGCCAGTTCTAGACCCCGCCTCCGCATGCCACTACTAGCTAATCACCAGCTACCTCTGTTAGAGGTCACACTCACACCCAGGTCACACTCACACCCAGCCTCTCTATCCATGGGGAGAAGAGAGCGAGGGAAGAAGTTAAAGAAGAGCAGGGAGGAGAGGAGAAGAAAGGAGGGACTGGGAGAAGAAGGGTTAGGACTGCATCACACATGATCTATTCCCTATGTAGTGCACTAAATAGGGAATAGGGTGCCATTTTGGGTTGAAGCCTAGGATACCACCGAGTCAGACACTTACAGTTGCCACACATGGAGTTATTCCCATCTTCCAGGATGGACACCCTGCCCATCATGTCCAGGCCACCGCGGTTCACATAGTGCAAGACTATTTGAAACAGGTCCGGAGAGCTAACCGAGACTTGAACCACCACCTTAGACTGGCGGGAGGGCATGGAGAGAAATGGAGAGGTAGGGGGGGAAGGGGGAAGGAGGGGGGATGGAGAGGAGGGGAGAGGGAAGGGAGGAGGAGAAGGGATGGAGAGGAGGGGAGAGGGAAGGGAAGGGAGGAGGAGAAGGGATGGAGAGGAGGGGATAGGGAAGGGAGGAGGAGAAGGGATGGAGAGGAGGGGAGGGGAGAGGGAAGGGAGGAGGAGAAGGGATGGAGAGGAGGGGAGAGCAGGGAAGGAAGAGGGAGAGGAGGAAGGAGGGAGGATGGAGGAGGAGAGAAGGAAGGGAGATGAGGGTGGGAGTGGAGATGAGGAATGAGGGAGGGAGGGAGGGAGGGGGAGGGGGGTAGGGGGAGAAGGGATAAGAGGAGGGGACAGGAGGGAGGGGAGATGGAGAGAGGATGGAGGAGGAGAAGGGATGGAGATGAGAGGAGGGAAGGAAAAGGAGAAAGGGGGGAGGAGGAGAGAGGGAAGGGAGGAGGAGAAGGGATGGAGAGGAGGGGAGAGGAGGAAGGGAAGAGGGAGTAGAGGAAGGATGGAGGAGGAGAGAGGGAAGGGAGATGAGGGTGGAAGGGGAGATGAGGAAGGAGGGAGGGAGGGAGGGAGGGGGAGGGGGTAGGGGGAGAAGGGATAAGAGGAGGGGACAGGAGGGAGGGGAGATGGAGAGAGGATGGAGGAGGAGAAGGGATGGAGAGAGGAGGGAGGGGAGAGGGAGAGGAGGAAGGAGGGAGGATGGAGGAGGCGAAGGGATGGAGAGGAGGAGAGAGGGAAGGGAGATGAGGGTGGAAAGGGAGATGAGGAAGGAAGGTGGGTACAGGAGAGAGCAGGGAGGGAAGGCCACTCCTTTATTCCAATAGCACCACCACCACTGCAGCCAAAGCCAACCAGTCCAGCACCACAGAGATGGGAAGAGGGCGAACATCCTATCTTTGCCATTGACCGCTTATGTGACAGCATGGGCAGCGCTGTTGAGGGCTCTCCATTTTAAAGTAGATCATTTCTTCTCGCTTCTTTTCTACTGCCATCTGCAGTGCTAGAATGTTTTATCAGAAATGTAATTTACTGGCTAACGCTGTGTACACAAATGGACAGAATATATTTTGTCCTACGTCCTTTTCACGCAGTCTTGCCCCGCTACTGGTTGGATAAGTGTAGTGTTTATAAGAAGGAGGGGAGTCTGCCTCTCGTCAGAGATCACATTTATTTTGGGGAGATATTTGGGAAATATTACAGTTTCATTCAAGACAGAATAAACATTGTTTCAGGTGATAATAAAACATGTTTTGTTTAGTTACATTTGTCTCAATTTGTTTCTGTCACGTTCTGACCTTTATTTCCTTTGTTTTGTCATTATTTAGTATGGTCAGGGCGTGAGTTGGGTTGGGCAGTCTATGTTTGTTTTTCTATGATTTGGGGATTTCTATGTTTCGGCCTAGTATGGTTCTCAATCAAAGGCAGGTGTCATTAGTTGTCTCCGATTGAGAATCATACTTAGGTAGCCTGGGTTTCACTGTTTGTTTGTGGGTGATTGTCTATGTTAGTTGCTTGTGGCAGCACAGTTCTCATTATAGCGTCACATTCGGTTATTGTTTTGTATAGTTTGTATTCAGTGTTCAGTGTTTTCTTTTATTTAAAAAAATGATGCGTTCACACCACGCTGCGCTTTGGTCCGCTTCTTACGACGATCTCTAACTTTATTGCAAGTCAAGCTAGCTTACGCAGAGCAGTTAATGTTAGCAAGCTAGCTTACGCAGAGCAGTTAATGTTAGCAAGCTAGCTTACGCAGAGCAGTTAACGTTAGCAAGCTAGCGAAAAGCTAGGCTAGGTGGAAGATACTGAAGCAACACCTAATAATTATCATCATAAACAAACGTCATTACCATCAAACTTTTCCGAATTCAAACGGGAGGCAACAGTCATATAATATTAACCTCCAATGTTATAATATTCAACATTCCTATTAAAATAGTACTAATTTATAGTACCTCATTCTGTGGTTAGGTAACTTCCTGTTCAATTGACAGACTCTGGCCGGACTGTGGTTAGGTAACTTCCTGTTCTATTGACAGAGTCTGGCAGGACTGTGGTTAGGTAACTTCCTGTTCTATTGACACTCTGGCCGGACTGTGGTTAGGTAACTTCCTGTTATATTGACAGAGTCTGGCAGGACTGTGGTTAGGTAACTTCCTGTTCTATTGACACTCTGGCCGGACTGTGGTTAGATAACTTCCTGTTCTATTGACGGACTGAATATGACGCAGAGTTTGAAAAATTCCTGCAAAATGCCACTCCGTTGCGAATGGTCCCCATTGAAATGAATGACATCTGGCGTAACTCAACAGACTGCAAAGTTAGGACGGATGTGTAGGGGGCGTAATTCCTTCTGCTGACCTGGATGTAATTCTGTGATACTTCCTTAATCCATAGGAAGTCCCGCCCAGTTGGCTACTTTAAAAATGGTGAAATCCCTCAATGGCGCTGCCCATTTTAAAACAGGACCAAGTGTGCCCTCTATCCATCTCTATGCCGAGCACACCCGCCACCCACCCACCCACCCACGCCACTCACCCACCCACTCAATAAAACACACTAGTAGACCCTCAATGCAAACACGCTAGCTTCAGCCATCATTCACTCAAGCATAAAGCAAGCTGGGATACTATAGATAAACCATAGACCTATTGGATCTTCTTCACAGAGGAGAATAAATTATGGTTGTCACATGCAGGGTTAGAATGAATTCTCGGCCAACAATGATAATACATCTTGTAAACATTTCATTATCTTAGACTTCAATATAACATGGATCCACTAAGATAATACCAAGGATTTATATAGTAAGGACTAAGATAATACCAAGGATTTATATAGTAAGGACTAAGATAATACCAAGGATTTATATAGTAAGGACTAAGATAATACCAAGGATTTATATAGTAAGGACTAAGATAATACCAAGGATTTATATAGTAAGGACTAAGATAATACCAAGGATTTATATAGTAAGGACTAAGATAATACCAAGGATTTATATAGTAAGGACTAAGATAATACCAAGGATTTATATAGTAAGGACTAAGATAATACCAAGGATTTATATAGTAGGGACTAAGATAATACCAAGGATTTATATAGTAAGGACTAAGATAATACCAAGGATTTATATAGTAAGGACTAAGATAATACCAAGGATTTATATAGTAAGGACTAAGATAATACCAATGATTTATATAGTAAGGACTAAGATAATACCAAGGATTTATATAGTAAGGACTAAGATAATACCAAGGATTTATATAGTAAGGACTAAGATAATACCAAGGATTTATATAGCAAGGACTAGATTCATCCCTTTAGGAATTAAGTTACTGCTATTGTTTATACAACTACAAAAAAAAATGCATAATTTGTTAACATACAATAGCTGCATGCCCAGAGTGAGACCTAAGGCAATAGAAGGAGGACAGAGTCCTATACACATATATCTAGTACAGTGTGTGGGTCGAGTGTAGAGCCATTGAGTTATACTGTACACTCAGAGGACAGTTGATTAGGTACATATAGTAATGGGTCAGACCCCTCTTTGCCTCCAGAATAGCCTGAATTCTTCGGGGCATGGGATTCTACAAGTTGTAAGGAAACGTTCAAACGGTGATCGATTGGTATCAAGGGACCTAACGTGTGTCAGGGAAACATTCTCCACACCATTACACCACCAGCCTGTACCGTTGACACCAGGCAGGATGGGGGCCATGGACTCATACTGCTTACGCCAAATCCTGACTCTGCCATCAGCATGACGCAACAGGAACCCGAGATGTTGTCGGACCAGGCAATGTTTTTCCACCTTTAATTGTCCATTGTTGGTGATCTCGTTCCCCAGGAGGCCGGCTGTTTCTACGATACTGGATCCGGTATGCCTGGCACCGACGATCATACCATACTCAGTCGCTTAGGTCACTAGTTTGACCCATTGTAGGTCACTAGTTTGACCCACGTGACTTACTGTCTGTAGGAGCGAACCATTTTCGTGAACAGAGTGGTGTACCTAATAAACTGGCCACCGAGTGTATTTTAGGCTATATATACACACACACTATCTATTACTATAGAGCACATGTCTCGCTTAGAGAAGACTAACCTGTATTGGGGACATCTGAGCGTACCCTCTCCAGCTAAACCTTTCAAATTCCGCGGGGTTGTAACCGAAACGCACCGGCCTCCCGTCCAGCGTGGCACCCTCCTCTATCTCAAACTTCAGGTGGTGCAGGTCTGGAAAGTAGTGGTCCGGACGAGGCCTGGGATGAAGGAGGAAGGAACACTGGTTTAAATAATTCGGTCTTTAAAATAAGATTCTGTCCTCAGCTGGATACAGTTTCTCAAGGAGTTGAGTTAAAACAGCTGTCTGGAAGAAAATAAAAAGTGTTTGGGAGCATGTTTTTATTTTGTCTGTGTGATGCAAAGTGAATGTTTTTACACTGGTTTTTCAGTCACCTGTTACACTTGGGTCCCTCTACGTTGGGTCTGCAGCGACATCTCCCGTTCCTCTCCCCACAGGACTGTCCCGCTGATCCTCCAATGTCGCACTGACAACCTGCAACACACACACACCAACACATCTAGATATACTGCAGTACAACCTGCAACACACACACCAACACATCTAGAGATCATGGTATACTGCAGTACAACCTGCAACACACACACCAACACATCTACAGATCATGGTATACTGCAGTACAACCTGCAACACACACACCAACACATCTAGAGATCATGATATACTGCAGTACAACCCTCAACACACACACCAACACATCTAGAGATCATGGTATACTGCAGTACAACCCTCAACACACACACCAACACATTTAGAGAGCATGGTATACTGCAGTACAACCTGCAACACACACCAACACATCTAGAGATCATGGTATACTGCAGTACAACCCTCAACACACACACCAACACATCTAGAGATCATGGTATACTGCAGTACAACCTGCAACACACACCAACACATCTAGATATACTGCAGTACAACCTGCAACACACACCAACACATCTAGAGATCATGATATACTGCAGTACAACCTGCAACACACACACCAACACATCTAGATATACTGCAGTACAACCTGCAACACACACACCAACACATCTAGAGATCATGATATACTGCAGTACAACCTGCAACACACACACCAACACATCTAGAGATCATGATATACTGCTGTACAACCTGCAACACACACACCAACACATCTAGATATACTGTAGTACAACCTGCAACACACACACCAACACATCTAGATATACTGCAGTACAACCTGCAACACACACCAACACATCTAGATATACTGCAGTACAACCTGCAACACACACACCAACACATCTAGAGATCATGATATACTGCAGTACAACCCTCAACACACACACCAACACATCTAGAGATCATGATATACTGCAGTACAACCCTCAACACACACACCAACACATCTAGAGATCATGACATACTGCAGTACAACCTGCAACACACACACCAACACATCTAGAGATCATGACATACTGCAGTACAACCTGCAACACACACACCAACACATCTAGAGATCATGATATACTGCAGTACAACCCTCAACACACACACCAACACATCTAGAGATCATGGTATACTGCAGTACAACCCTCAACACACACACCAACACATCTAGAGATCATGGTATACTGCAGTACAACCTGCAACACACACACCAACACATCTAGAGATCATGACATACTGCTGTACCCAATTATCACATAACTTATCACTTAACTTAATTCCTCGTACAACAGACCAGTGTTATTGTAGCAGAGGAGATTTGGAATCACACTCTTGATTTGGAATCACACTCTTGATTTGGAATCACACTCTTGATTTGGAATCACACTCTTGATTTGGAATCACACTCTTGATTTGGAATCACACTCTTGATTTGGAATCACACTCTACGGAAGTAGCCTTTCTTGAGACATGTAAAAGCCCAAATGTTTCCCCGGAACCAAGAGGATGTCCTCTTGATCTAATGGTTAAGATGTTGGGTTGGTGATTCGGACTGGTTCCGACTGGTTCCGACTGGTTCCTACTGGTTCCATGAGGCTTACCTTGACAGCCGAAGAAGCTGTCACTCTGCAGGTTGAAGTATCCATCTTTACACACAGAGCAGGTGCCACCGCAAACATTGGGCTTACAGGGACACTGGCCGTTACTCTGAAACACAGAAACAGAGAGGAGATGTTGTTCAATTATTATTATTATTATTATTATTATTATTATTATAATTATCATTATTATTATTATAATTATTATTATTATTTGTATAATTATCATTATTATTATTATTATTATAATTATTATTTGTATAATTATTATTATTATTATTATTATTATAATTATTATTTGTATAATTATTATTATTTTTATAATGATTTTATTATTATTATAATTATAATTAATATTTGTATAATTATTATTATTTGTATAATTATTTTATAATTATTATTATTATAATTATTATTTGTAGAATTATTATCATTTTTTATCATTATTTTATTATTATTATTATTTTTATAATTATTCTTTTTTAAATTATTTTATTATTTCTATAATTATAATCATTTTTTATCATTATTGTATTATTATTATTGTTACTATTGTTATAATAATAATTATTTTTAATTATTATTCTAATTATTATTCTAATTATTATTATTATTACACTAGTAGTGCTAGCCAGTGTTATTGGATATGTCCATTCCAAAGAGTATTGAATCACTGAGAAAACCCCATCTTTACTGCTAAACCATATTATTAGCTAAAGTACTGTACGTCCATGTTGTTATTAACAAGCCCACTTCTCACCTGAGCACACTCTGCCACACCACCCATTGTCCCTTCAACGTTGCATTCACAGTCTGAGAGAAAGAGGAACACATGGAACATTCATTTCACTACTGGGCCGTCATAGGAATATAAACCTCACAATAACCAACACAATGCCTCCTTTTGATGACATTTAAAGCAGGGGGTGGGCAATTCCAGTCCTCGAAGGGCCTGATTGGTGTCACAGTTTTGCACCCAGCGCCCAGAACCCAGCCCCCAGAACCCAGCACCCAGCCCCCAGAACCCAGCACCCAGAACCCAGCACCCAGGACCCAGCCCCCTGCACCCAGCACCTAGCACCCAGCACCTAGCCCCCAGCACCCAGCCCCCAGCCCCCAGCACCCAGCACCCAGCACCCAGCTAACACACCTGACTCCAATAATCACCTAATCATGATCTTTAGTTTAGAATGCAATTTGATTAATCAGCTGTGTTTGCTGGGGATGGAGAAACAGTGTGACACCAATCAGGTGCTCGAGGACTGGAGCTGCCCATCCCTGAAGGGTAAAGTTGTGTCTTACTGGAGCATCCATAGACGGTGTCAGGTGACAGGTTCCAGAACAGAGGTTTACACCTGTCACAGGCCACTCCCTCCACATAGAGAAGACACTCACAGGAGCCAAAGGTTGGCAGGGCCTCGTTCTGTACAGAACCGGCTGGGTTACATGTGTCAGCTGCAGAGCACAGGAAGAAACAAAAAGCTTGGTAAAATACAGTAAACAAATAGTTTAGTAAAATACAGGAAACAAATAGTTTAGTAAAATACAGGAAACAAATAGTTTAGTAAAATACAGGAAACAAATAGTTTAGTAAAATACAGTAAACAAATAGTTTAGTAAAATACAGTAAATAAATAGTTTAGTAAAATACAGGAAACAAATAGCTTAGTAAAATACAGGAAACAAATAGTTTAGTAAAATACAGTAAACAAATAGTTTAGTAAAATACAGTAAACAAATAGTTTAGTAAAATACAGTAAACAAATAGTTTAGTAAAATACAGTAAACAAAAAGCTTAGTAAAATACAGTAAACAAATAGTTTAGTAAAATACAGGAAACAAATAGTTTAGTAAAATACAGTAAACAAATAGTTTAGTAAAATACAGTAAACAAATAGTTTAGTAAAATACAGTAAACAAATAGTTTAGTAAACTAAGGGAAACAAATAGTTTAGTAAAATAGAGTAAACAAATAGTTTAGTAAAATACAGTAAACAAATAGTTTAGTAAAATACAGGAAACAAATAGTTTAGTAAAATACAGTAAACAAATAGTTTAGTAAAATACAGTAAACAAATAGTTTAGTAAACTACGGGAAACAAATACTTTAGTAAGATAGTCATTATTTTATCTTTCCTTATAGATGGACAATGGACAATGATACAAATCAAACCAAAATGTATTTGTCACGTGCGCTGAATACAACAACAACCTTACAGTGAAATGCTTCCTTACAAGCCCTGAACAATGCTGTTGGAAGAGAATAGAGTTACAAAAATATTTACTAAATTAAATAAAGTTGAAATAAATAAAAAAGTAACAATAGAATAACAAGGCTATATACAGGGTATTACGGTACAGAGTCAATGTGGAGGCTATATAAAGGGTATTACGGTACAGAGTCAATGTGGAGGCTATATAAAGGGTATTACGGTACAGAGTCAATGTGGAGGCTATATACAGGGTATTACGGTACAGAGTCAATGTGGAGGCTATATACAGGGTATTACGGTACAGAGTCAATGTGGAGGCTATATAAAGGGTATTACGGTACAGAGTCAATGTGGAGGCTATATACAGGGGATACCGGTACAGAGTCAATGTGGAGGCTATATACAGGGGATACCGGTACAGAGTCAATGAGAAGGCTATATACAGGGTGTTACGGTACAGAGTCAATGTGGAGGCTATATACAGGGGTACCGGTACAGAGTCAATGTGGAGGCTATATAAAGGGTATTACGGTACAGAGTCAATGTGGAGGCTATATAAAGGGTATTACGGTACAGAGTCAATGTGGAGGCTATATAAAGGGTATTACGGTACAGAGTCAATGTGGAGGCTATATACAGGGTATTACGGTACAGAGTCAATGTGGAGGCTATATACAGGGTATTACGGTACAGAGTCAATGTGGAGGCTATATAAAGGGTATTACGGTACAGAGTCAATGTGGAGGCTATATAAAGGGTATTACGGTACAGAGTCAATGTGGAGGCTATATACAGGGTATTACGGTACAGAGTCAATGTGGAGGCTATATACAGGGTATTACGGTACAGAGTCAATGTGGAGGCTATATAAAGGGTATTACGGTACAGAGTCAATGTGGAGGCTATATACAGGGGGTACCGGTACAGAGTCAATGTGGAGGCTATATACAGGGGGTACCGGTACAGAGTCAATGAGGAGGCTATATACCGGGTGTTACGGTACAGAGTCAATGTGGAGGCTATATACAGGGGTACCGGTACAGAGTCAATGTGGAGGCTATATAAAGGGTATTACGGTACAGAGTCAATGTGGAGGCTATATAAAGGGTATTACGGTACAGAGTCAATGTGGAGGCTATATAAAGGGTATTACGGTACAGAGTCAATGTGGAGGCTATATACAGGGTATTACGGTACAGAGTCAATGTGGAGGCTATATACAGGGGGTACCGGTACAGAGTCAATGTGGAGGCTATATACAGGGGGTACCGGTACAGAGTCAATGTGGATGCTATATACAGGGTATTACGGTACAGAGTCAATGTGGAGGCTATATACAGGGGTACTGGTACAGAGTCAATGTGGAGGCTATATACAGGGGGTACTGGTACAGAGTCAATGTGGAGACTATATACAGGGGGGTACTGGTACCGAGTCAATGTGGAGGCTATATACAGGGGGTACTGGTACAGAGTCAATGTGGAGGCTATATACAGGGAGTACTGGTACAGAGTCAATGTGAAGGCTACATACAGGGGGTACTGGTACAGAGTCAAGGTGGAGGCTATATACAGGGTATTACGGTACAGAGTCAATGTGGAGGCTATATACAGGGGTACTGGTACAGAGTCAATGTGGAGGCTATATACAGGGGGTACTGGTACAGAGTCAATGTGGAGGCTATATACAGGGGGTACTGGTACAGAGTCAATGTGGAGACTATATACAGGGGGGTACTGGTACCGAGTCAATGTGGAGGCTATATACAGGGGGTACTGGTACAGAGTCAATGTGGAGGCTATATACAGGGGGTACTGGTACAGAGTCAATGTGGAGGCTATATACAGGGAGTACTGGTACAGAGTCAATGTGAAGGCTACATACAGGGGGTACTGGTACAGAGTCAAGGTGGAGGCTATATACAGGGGGTACCGGTACAGAGTCAATGTGGAGGCTATATACAGGAGGTACCGGTACAGAGTCAATGTGGAGGCTATATACAGGGGGTACTGGTACAGAGTCAATGTGGAGGCTATATACAGGGAGTACTGGTACAGAGTCAATGTGAAGGCTACATACAGGGGGTACTGGTACAGAGTCAAGGTGGAGGCTATATACAGGGAGTACTGGTACAGAGTCAATGTGGAGGCTATATACAGGGGGTACCGGTACAGAGTCAATGTGGAGGCTATATACAGGGGGTACCGGTACAGAGTCAATGTGGAGGCTATATACAGGGGGTACCGGTACAGAGTCAATGTGGAGGCTATATACAGGGGGTACCGGTACAGAGTCAATGTGGAGGCTATATACAGGGGGTACCGGTACAGAGTCAATGTGGAGGCTATATACAGGGGGTACCGGTACAGAGTCAATGTGGAGGCTATATACAGGGGGTACCGGTACAGAGTCAATGTGGAGACTATATACAGGGGGTACCGGTACAGAGTCAATGTGGAGGCTATATACAGGGGTACTGGTACAGAGTCAATGTGGAGGCTATATACAGGGAGAATGTGGAGACTATATACAGGGGGTACCGGTACAGAGTCAATGTGGAGGCTATATACAGGGGGTACCGGTACAGAGTCAATGTGGAGACTATATACAGGGGGTACCGGTACAGAGTCAATGTGGAGGCTATATACAGGGGTACTGGTACAGAGTCAATGTGGAGGCTATATACAGGGAGAATGTGGAGACTATATACAGGGGGTACCGGTACAGAGTCAATGTGGAGGCTATATACAGGGGGTACCGGTACAGAGTCAATGTGGAGTCTATATACAGGGGGTACTGGTACAGAGTCAATGTGGAGGCTATATACAGGGGGTACTGGTACAGAGTCAATGTGGAGGCTATATACAGGGGTACTGGTACAGAGTCAATGTGGAGGCTATATACAGGGAGTACTGGTACAGAGTCAATGTGAAGGCTACATACAGGGGGTACTGGTACAGAGTCAGTGTGGAGGCTATATACAGGGGGTGCCGGTACAGAGTCAATGTGGAGGCTATATACAGGGGGTACCGGTACAGAGTCAATGTGGAGGCTATATACAGGGGGTACCGGTACAGAGTCAATGTGGAGACTATATACAGGGGGTACCGGTACAGAGTCAATGTGGAGGCTATATACAGGGGTACTGGTACAGAGTCAATGTGGAGGCTATATACAGGGAGAATGTGGAGACTATATACAGGGGGTACCGGTACAGAGTCAATGTGGAGGCTATATACAGGGGGTACCGGTACAGAGTCAATGTGGAGTCTATATACAGGGGGTACTGGTACAGAGTCAATGTGGAGGCTATATACAGGGGGTACTGGTACAGAGTCAATGTGGAGGCTATATACAGGGGTACTGGTACAGAGTCAATGTGGAGGCTATATACAGGGAGTACTGGTACAGAGTCAATGTGGAGGCTACATAAAGGGGGTACTGGTACAGAGTCAGTGTGTAGGCTATATACAGGGGGTACCGGTACAGAGTCAATGTGGAGGCTATATACAGGGGGTACCGGTACAGAGTCAATGTGGAGGCTATATACAGGGGGTACCGGTACAGAGTCAATGTGGAGACTATATACAGGGGGTACCGGTACAGAGTCAATGTGGAGGCTATATACAGGGGTACTGGTACAGAGTCAATGTGGAGGCTATATACAGGGAGAATGTGGAGACTATATACAGGGAGTACCGGTACAGAGTTAATGTGGAGGCTATATACAGGAGGTACCGGTACAGAGTCAATGTGGAGGCTATATACAGGGGGTACCGGTACAGAGTCAATGTGGAGGCTATATACAGGGGATACCGGTACAGAGTCAATGTGGAGACTATATACAGGGGGTACCGGTACAGAGTCAATGTGGAGGCTATATACAGGGGTACTGGTACAGAGTCAATGTGGAGGCTATATACAGGGAGAATGTGGAGACTATATACAGGGGGTACCGGTACAGAGTCAATGTGGAGGCTATATACAGGGGGTACCGGTACAGAGTCAATGTGGAGTCTATATACAGGGGGTACTGGTACAGAGTCAATGTGGAGGCTATATACAGGGGGTACTGGTACAGAGTCAATGTGGAGGCTATATACAGGGGTACTGGTACAGAGTCAATGTGGAGGCTATATACAGGGAGTACTGGTACAGAGTCAGTGTGGAGGCTATATACAGGGGGTACCGGTACAGAGTCAATGTGGAGGCTATATACAGGGGGTACCGGTACAGAGTCAATGTTGAGGCTATATACAGGGGGTACCGGTACAGAGTCAATGTGGAGACTATATACAGGGGGTACCGGTACAGAGTCAATGTGGAGGCTATATACAGGCTGAGATCGAAATCGAGATGGATATTGAATGTACATTATATTATATGAGCAAAGGGACTGAATTAATTTGTCATTGAGGGATGATAAAGCTCTATTGATTGATTAATTGATTGACTGAATGACCAAGTCCATAGGAGGTCACCTACCTTGACAGAGAGGGAATCCGTAGGTTCCAGAGCTGCAGGTGTCACACCTCTGTCCCACGACGTTGGGTAGACAGGTACACTGACCACTCACCTGGTCACAGCTACTGAACCTGGAGCCCTCAGCTGAGCACTGACAAGCTGAGGGAGGAGAGAGATATTAACACATTAGCATAGTAGCTGGGGAGACAGGAGAGAGAAGAGGGAGTTAGCCAGCTAGCATTTAGCTAGATTCAGACTTGAATTTAGTGACAGATTAGACAGGATAATAAATACATAACAACATGACAGATTAGACAGGGTAATAAACACATAACAACATGACAGATTAGACAGGGTAATAAATACATAACAACATGACAGATTAGACAGGGTAATAAACACATGACAGATTAGACAGGGTAATAAATACATAACAACATGACAGATTAGACAGGGTAATAAACACATAACAACATGACAGATTAGACAGGGTAATAAACACATAACAACATGACAGATTAGACAGGGTAATAAACACATAACAACATGACAGATTAGACAGGGTAATAAACACATAACATGACAGATTAGACAGGGTAATAAACATATGACAGATTAGACAGGGTAATAAACACATAACAACATGACAGATTAGACAGGGTAATAAACACATAACAACATGACAGATTAGACAGGGTAATAAACACATAACAACATGACAGATTAGACAGGGTAATAAACACATAACAACATGACAGATTAGACAGGGTAATAAACACATGACAGATTAGACAGGGTAATAAACACATGACAAATTGGACAGGGTAATAAACACATGACAGATTAGACAGGGTAATAAACACATAACAACATGACAGATTAGACAGGGTAATAAACACTAGACAGATTAGACAGGGTAATAAACACATGACAGATTAGACAGGGTAATAAACACATGACAGATTAGACAGGGTATTAAACACATACAACGCAAACGGCCGCCCATTGTTTAAGAAAGTGCCTTGGACATATTTAGAAATTAGTTTTAGATATTGAAGCAATCTGATTTTAACAACCAATCAGGCTTTGAGATGTCGTCTGAACTCGGACAACTTACGCGTGCAGCTGGGGAAGCCGTAGAAACCAGGAGCACACTGGTCACAGGCGGCGCCGCTGTAGTTGGGTCTGCAGTGGCAGTGACCCGACACACTGCAGCTGGAGCCCAGGGAGGTGCGAGGATCACAGGTGCACACTGGGTAAACAGGAAGTGACAACATTAGATAGTGGCCGTGTTCTGCTCTGTCGCTATTCACCAACTGAGCAGACTGACCGGTCGACAAATAATGATGAGTTATTTAAGAGGTGATTTGTCTTCTGTCTACGAATGCCTTGTAGTCTCAAACATCACCAAACTGTTTTGATAGAGAGTTCAGACACCTGTGTGTAGTTGTGGTGTCTGGTGTGTGTAGCTGGGGTTTCTAGTGTGTGTAGTTGGGGTTTCTAGTGTGTGTAGTTGGGGTGTGTGGTGTGTGTAGTTGGGGTGTCTGGTGTGTGTAGTTGGGGTGTCTGGTGTGTGTAGTTGGGATGTCTAGTGTGTGTAGTTGCGGGGGTGTAGTTGGGGTGTCTGGTGTGTGTAGTTGGGGTGTCTAGTGTGTGTTGTTGTGGTGTCTGTAGTTGTGATGTCTGGTGTTTGTGTAGTTGTGGTTTCTGGTGTCTGTAGTTGTGGTTTCTGGTGTGTGTAGTTGTGGTTTCTGGTGTGTGTGTTGATGTGGTGTGTGTAGTTGTGGTGTCTGGTGTGTGTAGTTGGGGTGTCTGATGTGTGTAGTTGGGGTGTCTGGTGTGTGTAGTTGGGGTGTCTGGTGTGTGTGTTGATGTAGTGTATGTAGTTGTGGTGTCTGGTGTGTGTAGTTGTGGTGTCTGGTGTGTGTAGTTGTGGTGTCTGGTGTGTGTGTTGATGTAGTGTGTGTAGTTGTGGTTTCTGGTATGTGTAGTTGTGGTGCCTGGTGTGTGTGTAGATGCGGTGTGTGTAGTTGATGAGTGTGGTATGTGTAGATTTGATGTGTGTAGATGTGGTGTGTGTAGTTTCGGTGTGTGTAGTTGATGAGCGTGGTATGTGTAGATTTGATGTGTGTAGATGTGGTGTGTGTAGGTGTGGTATGTGTAGTTGATGAGCGTGGTATGTGTAGATTTGATGTGTGTAGATGTGGTGTGTGTAGTTTCGGTGTGTGTAGTTGATGAGCGTGGTATGTGTAGTTTGGTGTGTGTAGATGTGGTGTGTGTAGGTGTGGTGTGTGTAGATTTGATGTGTGTAGATTTGATGTGTGTAGATGCAGTGTGTGTAGGTGTGGTGTGTGTAGTTGATGAGTGTGGTATGTGTAGTTTGGTGTGTGTAGTTTCGGTGTGTGTAGTTTTGGTGTGTGTAGTTTCGGTGTGTGTAGTTGATGAGCGTGGCGTGTGGTCCAGTCAGCGGTCAGTACCTTGGCAGTTGGGGTAGGAGTGGAAGCCTGATCTACACTGCTCACATCGCGGTCCCTGGAACTCTGGATGACACACACACCGTCCAGACCAATCACAGCCCTCTGGGAGGGAACCCACGCTGCTACAGCCACACACTGACGGAGGGGAAAGACAAACAGAGTTTGTGTGACAACATTTATGAACTTTTATTGTAATTCCAATTCCAGAAACAATTCACTCAACAGGCAAGCGGTCCTGAGCCAGTAATGAGCTGTATATCAGTATTGAGCTGTATATCCGTATTGAGCTGTATATCCATGGTCCTGTGTGTTGTGTCAGTATTGATCTGTATATCAGTATTGATCTGTATATCAGTATTGAGCTGTATATACATGGTCCTGTCTGTATATCAGTATTGTGCTGTATATCAGTATTGAGCTGTATATCCATGGTCCTGTCTGTATATCAGTATTGAGCTGTATATCAGTATTGAGCTGTATATCCATGGTCCTGTCTGTATATCAGTATTGATCTGTATATCAGTATTGAGCTGTATATCAGTATTGAGCTGTATATCCATGGTCCTGTCTGTTGTGTCAATATTGAGCTGTATATCAGTATTGAACTGTATATCCATGGTCCTGTCTGTATATCAGTATTGAGCTGTATATCCGTGGTCCTGTCTGTATATCGGTATTGAGCTGTATATCAGTATTGAGCTGTATATCCATGGTCCTGTGTGTTGTGTCAGTATTGAGCTGTATATCAGTATTGAGCTGTATATCAGTATTGAGCTCTATATCAGTATTGAGCTGTATATCAGTATTGAGCTCTATATCAGTATTGAGCTGTATATCCATGGTCCTGTGTGTTGTGTCAGTATTGAGCTGTATATCCATGGTCCTGTGTGTTGTGTCAGTATTGAGCTGTATATCAGTATTGAGCTGTATATCCATGGTCCTGTCTGTTGTGTCAGTATTGAGCTGTATATCCATGGTCCTGTCTGTTGTGTCAGTATTGAGCTGTATATCAGTATTGAGCTGTATATCAGTATTGAGCTGTATATCCATGGTCCTGTCTGTTGTGTCAGTATTGAGCTGTATATCCATGGTCCTGTCTGTTGTGTCAGTATTGAGCTGTATATCAGTATTGAGCTGTATATCAGTATTGAGCTGTATATCCATGGTCCTGTCTGTATATCAGTATTGAGCTGTATATCCGTATTGAGCTGTATATCCATGGTCCTGTCTGTATATCAGTATTGAGCTGTATATCAGTATTGAGCTGTATATCCATGGTCCTGTCTGTATATCAGTATTGAGCTGTATATCAGTATTGAGCTGTATATTCATGGTCCTGTCTGTTGTGTCAGCTTTCTGAAGAGACAGACATTTAGCAGACAATGTTTTTTGGAGCCAATGTTTGGCAGACAGACAATCACTTTGGCACAGTGGGTAACAATGTGTTGGCAGATACTCACGTCGGCAGAGGGGGTAGTTGAAGTAGCCAGGAGCACACTGGTCACATGAGTAGCCCTGGAAGCCTTGGTGACACTGGCACTGCCCGGTCAGCGTATCACACCTACCACCCTGGCACCCCGCGCCTGAGCACCGACATGCTGGCGGAGGACAGGGCACACTGGGGTCATTACACAACGAACAAGTGTGTTTGTGTTTGTTTGTGGGGCTGGGGAGTATGAGCATGCCTGACAGTGTATAACGTTATCTAGTGTATATCTCTGTGTGAGGGTTAGTTATAGCTCTGTGTGTAGTTATCTAGTGTATATATCTGTGTGTAGTTAGTGTATATCTCTGTGTGTAGTTATCTAGTGTATACAGTGCCTTGCGAAAGTATTCGGCCCCCTTGAACTTTGCGACCTTTTGCCACATTTCAGGCTTCAAACATAAAGATATAAAACTGTATTTTTTTGTGAAGAATAAACAACAAGTGGGACACAATCATGAAGTGGAACGACATTTATTGGATATTTCAAACTTTTTTAACAAATCAAAAACTGAAAAAGTGGGCGTGCAAAATTATTCAGCCCCTTTACTTTCAGTGCAGCAAACTCTCTCCAGAAGTTCAGTGAGGATCTCTGAATGATCCAATGTTGACCTAAATGACTAATGATGATAAATACAATCCACCTGTGTGTAATCAAGTCTCCGTATGAATGCACCTGCACTGTGATAGTCTCAGAGGTCCGTTAAAAGCGCAGAGAGCATCATGAAAAACAAGGAACACACCAGGCAGGTCCGAGATACTGTTGTGAAGAAGTTTAAAGCCGGATTTGGATACAAAAAGATTTCCCAAGCTTTAAACATCCCAAGGAGCACTGTGCAAGCGATAATATTGAAATGGAAGGAGTATCAGACCACTGCAAATCTACCAAGACCTGGCCGTCCCTCTAAACTTTCAGCTCATACAAGGAGAAGACTGATCAGAGATGCAGCCAAGAGGCCCATGATCACTCTGGATGAACTGCAGAGATCTACAGCTGAGGTGGGAGACTGTCCATAGGACAACAATCAGTCGTATATTGCACAAATCTGGCCTTTATGGAAGAGTGGCAAGAAGAAAGCCATTTCTTAAAGATATCCATAAAAAGTGTCGTTTAAAGTTTGCCACAAGCCACCTGGGAGACACACCAAACATGTGGAAGAAGGTGCTCTGGTCAGATGAAACCAAAATTGAACTTTTTGGCAACAATGCAAAACGTTATGTTTGGCGTAAAAGCAACACAGCTGAACACACCATCCCCACTGTCAAACATGGTGGTGGCAGCATCATGGTTTGGGCCTGCTTTTCTTCAGCAGGGACAGGGAAGATGGTTCAAATTGATGGGAAGATGGATGGAGCCAAATACAGGACCATTCTGGAAGAAAACCTGATGGAGTCTGCAAAAGACCTGAGACTGGGACAGAGATTTGTCTTCCAACAAGACAATGATCCAAAACATAAAGCAAAATCTACAATGGAATGGTTCAAAAATAAACATATCCAGGTGTTAGAATGGCCAAGTCAAAGTCCAGACCTGAATCCAATCGAGAATCTGTGGAAAGAACTGAAAACTGCTGTTCACAAATGCTCTCCATCCAACCTCACTGAGCTCGAGCTGTTTTGCAAGGAGGAATGGTTTCCCATTCCAGAATGGTTTCCCAATTTCAGTCTCTCGATGTGCAAAACTGATAGAGACATACCCCAAACGACTTACAGCTGTAATCGCAGCAAAAGGTGGCGCTACAAAGTATTAACTTAAGGGGGCTGAATAATTTTGCACACCCAATTTTTCAGTTTTTGATTTGTTAAAGTTTGAAATATCCAATAAATGTCGTTCCACTTCATGATTGTGTCCCACTTGTTGTTGATTCTTCACAAAAAAATACAGTTTTATATCTTTATGTTTGAAGCCTGAAATGTGGCAAAAGGTCGCAAAGTTCAAGGGGGCCGAATACTTTCGCAAGGCACTGTATATATGTGTGTAGTTAGTGTATATCACTGTGTGTAGTTATCTAGTGTATATCTCTATGTGTAGTTATCTAGTGTATAGTCTCGCTGGGTATAGTCTCTCTGGGTGGTATCTAGTGTATAGTCTCGCTGGGTGGTATCTAGTGTATAGTCTCTCCGGGTGGTATCTAGTGTATAATCTCTCTGGGTGGTATCTAGTGTATAGTCTCTCTGGGTGGTATCTAGTGTATAGTCTCTCTGGGTGGTATCTAGTGTATAGTCTCTCTGGATGGTATCTAGTGTATAGTCTCTCTGGGTGGTGTCTAGTGTATAGTCTCTCTGGGTGGTATCTAGTGTATATCGCTGGGTGGTGTCTAGTGTATAGTCTCTCTGGGTGGTATCTAGTGTATGGTCTCTCTGGGTGGTATCTAGTGTATAGTCTCTCTGGGTGGTATCTAGTGTATAGTCTCTCTGGGTGGTATCTAGTGTATAGTCTCTATGGGTGGTATCTAGTGTATATCTCTGGGTGGTATCTAGTGTATAGTCTCTCTGGGTGGTATCTAGTGTATAGTCTCTCTGGGTGGTATCTAGTGTATAGTCTCTCTGGGTGGTATCTAGTGTATAATCTCTCTGGGTGGTATCTAGTGTATAGTCTCTCTGGGTGGTATATAGTGTATAGTCTATATGGGTGGTGTCTAGTGTATAGTCTCTCTGGGTGGTATCTAGTGTATAATCTCTCTGGGTGGTATCTAGTGTATAGTCTCTCTGGGTGGTATCTAGTGTATATCGCTGGGTGGTGTCTAGTGTATAGTCTCTCTGGGTGGTATCTAGTGTATAGTCTCTCTGGGTGGTATCTAGTGTATAGTCTCTCTGGGTGGTATCTAGTGTATAGTCTCTCTGGGTGGTATCTAGTGTATAGTCTCTCTGGGTGGTATCTAGTGTATAGTCTCTCTGGGTGGTATCTAGTGTATAGTCTCTCTGGGTGGTATCTAGTGTATAGTCTCTCTGGGTGGTATCTTACCCTGGCAGTTGAGTCCGTAGTACCCTGGGACACAGACGTCACAGTGTTCCCCAGTGTAGCCGGGTTTGCAGATACAGGTGCGGGTACGTGGATCAGGGCGGCAGGAGTTTCCCTCCGTCCCAGCAGCACTGCACTCACAGTCTACACAGAGACAGAGACAGAGACACATACTGTTACTGTAGCCAAGGATAGACTTGACTTTGTTTGCTTCTGCTAATCCCGTCCCCCCCATTGCCTATCTCATCAATCCAATAGGGTTTGACGGTCCAACACAAGTAGAGACGTGTACAACGCGGAGAAAATGATTGGTTATAATAACACATGATACCACAGATGGAGAAACATTTATCTTGTCTTACTCCGGCGGTATGAATTGTACTACACGTTTTGAATAAATTGAAGAAATAAAATATATATTTGAAAGACTTACTGATGATTTCTCCGGCAGGTTTAGCTTCTCTGTTGCTATTGTTGTTGTTGAGGTAGGTTGCTATGGCTGACAGAAACACGCATTAGACAAGTTATAGCAGTAGTCCCCTTGAGAGAGAGTTCTTATCGATCCTGGGCTGCTGTAAAGCTCTAGGATCTGTTTCCCAAACAGAGATAATTTAGTCCTGAACTAAACAGCTATTTCAATAGACATTCTCCACTGAGAATGATTTTTGTTGTTGTCCAGGACTAGGTTAAATCTGTGTCCAGGGAAACTGTCCCTCACTGGTCACCCCCAAAGCCAATTCCTCCTTTGGTCGTCTTTCCTTCCAGTTCTCTGCTGCCAATGACTGGAATGAACTGCAAAAATCTCTGAAGCTGGAGACTCATATCTCCCTCACTAGCTTTAAGCGCAAGCTGTCAGAGCAGCTCACAGATCGTTGCACCTGTACATAGCCCATCTGTAAATAGCCCATCCAACTACCTCATCCCCATACTGTATTTATTTATTTATCTTTCTCCTTTGCACCCCAGTATCTCTACTTGAACATTCATCTTCTGCACATCTACCATTCCAGTGTTTAATTGCTATATTGTAATTACTTCGCCACCATGGCCTATTTATTGCCTTAACTCCCTTAACTTACCTAATTTGCACTTACTGGATATAGACTTTTTGTTTTCTTTAGTTCTACTGTATTATTGACTGTATGTTTTGTTCATTCCATGTGTAACTCTGTGTTGTTGTATGTGTCGAACTGCAATGCTTTATCTTGGCCAGGTCGCAGTTGCAAATGAGAACTTGTTCTCAACTAGCCTACCTGGTTAAATAAAGGTGTTCTCAACTAGCCTACCTGGTTAAATAAAGGTGTTCTCAACTAGCCTACCTGGTTAAATAAAGGTGTTCTCAACTAGCCTACCTGGTTAAATAAAGGTGTTCTCAACTAGCCTACCTGGTTAAATAAAGGTGTTCTCAACTAGCCTACCTGGTTAAATAAAGGTGTTCTCCACTAGCCTACCTGGTTAAATAAAGGTGTTCTCAACTAGCCTACCTGGTTAAATAAAGGTGTTCTCAACTAGCCTACCTGGTTAAATAAAGGTGTTCTCAACTAGCCTACCTGGTTAAATAAAGGTGTTCTCAACTAGCCTACCTGGTTAAATAAAGGTGTTCTCAACTAGCCTACCTGGTTAAATAAAGGTGTTCTCAACTAGCCTATCTGGTTAAATAAAGGTGTTCTCAACTGGCCTACCTGGTTAAATAAAGGTGTTCTCAACTAGCCTACTTGGTTAAATAAAGGTGTTCTCAACTGGCCTACCTGGTTAAATAAAGGTGTTCTCAACTAGCCTACCTGGTTAAATAAAGGTGTTCTCAACTAGCCTACCTGGTTAAATAAAGGTGTTCTCAACTGGCCTACCTGGTTAAATAAAGGTGTTCTCAACTAGCCTACCTGGTTAAATAAAGGTGTTCTCAACTAGCCTACCTGGTTAAATAAAGGTGTTCTCAACTGGCCTACCTGGTTAAATAAAGGTGTTCTCAACTGGCCTACCTGGTTAAATAAAGGTGTTCTCAACTAGCCTACCTGGTTAAATAAAGGTGTTCTCAACTAGCCTACCTGGTTAAATAAAGGTGTTCTCAACTGGCCTACCTGGTTAAATAAAGGTGTTCTCAACTAGCCTACCTGGTTAAATAAAGTTGAAATAAAATCAAAAACACTACTTCCTGTTTATGCTCTACAACTTTGTACCCAAAGACCTATTTTATGAGAACCATAACAATTATTTTTTTATTCTGGATACTTACAGTAGCAGTCTGGGAAGTTAATGTATCCCTCAGCACAGGAGTCACAGTTCTCTCCGGTGTAGTTGGGTTTACAGTAACAACGACCTGTCAGATCCTCACAGGTACCATCTGTGAACTCTGACCGGCACACACAGGCTGCAGAGAGGAGGAGGAGGAGGAGGAGGAGGAGGAAGAGGAGGAGGAGGAGGAGGAAGTGGAGGTGGAGGAGGAGGAGGAGGAGGAGGAGGAGGAGGAGGAGGAGGAGGAGGAAGGGGAAGGGGAGGAGGAGGAGAAGGAGGAGGAAGAGGAGGAAGATGAGGAAGAGGAGGAAGATGAGGAGAAGGATGAGGAAGAGGAGGTGAACGAAGACAATCAACTCTATTAATCTGCTGTCAAGTAACAAACATCACTTGTAAGAAACATTATCATCAAGACCCACAGTTCAGCTATAACACGATTTTCTTTCCACATAAGTGGCTAATTAAATAATATCTTTCAAACACACCAATCAACATCTATTTTAGTTTGAATATAAACTGTCACTCACGGGAGCAGGCCAATGGGGAGTCCAGGGGATGGTCAGGTGATCTGTAGTAGGTGAGGATACAGCGCTCACAGTTGACACCAGTGGTGTGATGCTGGCAGTGGAAAGCAAGATACAATGAGTCAATGACATACAACACAGGATTACAATGAGTTAATGACATACAACACAGGATTACAATGAGTCGATGACATACAACACAGGATTACAATGAGTCAATGACATACAACACAGGACTACAATGAGTCAATGACATACAACACAGGATTACAATGAGTCAATGACATACAACACAGGACTACAATGAGTCAATGACATACAACACAGGATTACAATGAGTCAATGACATACAACACAGGATTAGAATGAATTGATGACATACAACACAGGAATACAATGAGTCAATGACATACAACACAGGACTACAATGAGTCAATGACATACAACACAGGATTACAATGAGTCGATGACATACAACACAGGATTACAATGAGTCGATGACATACAACACAGGATTACAATGAATCGATGACATACAACACAGGAATACAATGAATCGATGACATACAACACAGGAATACAATGAGTCAATGACATACAACACAGGATTACAATGAGTCAATGGCATACAACACAGGATTAGAATGAGTCGATGACATACAACACAGGATTAGAATGAGTCAATGACATACAACACAGGACTACAATGAGACAATGACATACAACACAGGATTACAATGAGTCGATGACATACAACACAGGACTACAATGAGTCAATGACATACAACACAGGAATACAATGAGACAATGACATACAACACAGGATTACAATGAGTCGATGACATACAACACAGGATTAGAATGAGTCAATGACATACAACACAGGACTACAATGAGTCAATGACATACAACACAGGATTAGAATGAGTCAATGACATACAACACAGGATTAGAATGAGTCAATGACATACAACACAGGACTACAATGAGTCAATGACATACAACACAGGACTACAATGAGTCAATGACATACAACACAGGATTAGAATGAGTCAATGACATACAACACAGGACTACAATGAGTCAATGACATACAACACAGGATTAGAATGAGTCAATGACATACAACACAGGATTACAATGAGTCAATGACATTCAACACAGGATTACAATGAGTCAATGACATACAACACAGGATTACAATGAGTCAATGACATACAACACAGGACTACAATGAGTCGATGACATACAACACAGGATTACAATGAGTCGATGACATACAACACAGGATTACAATGAGTCGATGGCATACAACACAGGATTACAATGAGTCGATGACATACAACACAGGATTACAATGAGTCAATGACATACAACACAGGATTACAATGAGTCGATGACATACAACACAGGATTACAATGAGTCAATGACATACAACACAGGATTACAATGAGTCAATGACATACAACACAGGAATACACTCAGCAATGTACAGCAATGTAGATAAGGACACAGTGTAGATTACATGGAGCTGGTGCAATGGAATAAGGAGGCTACACAAAGAAATGTAATGTCTTTTGCTAAATTGATTGATTATATTTAATTGGTTGAACAAATGTAATTTCACTTGTCTGGGCCATGTCTTTTATCTTCTGTAATCATCTCCTACTGTAAGGAGTAGGTGTTTATAAAGGGCAGTAGTAATACCTGACACTCCATGCAGACTCCGCCCCCCCTGTACTGTCCCTGGACGTTGATGCTAGCTCTCCTCTGGTCAACCTCGGGATCGTAGTAACAGCCAAACGAGTGTTGGTTACAGTTACACGCTGAAAGAAATATAAACAGAAAATAAGGAATCACTCAACCATATCACACAAAGACATTTCGTTTATCAGAGGGTTTGAAACCACACAGCAACGGACATATGAACGTATGAAACGAGAAACGCCTAGTGGCGGGCCCGGGCGCCTGCAAGCTGACTCTGCCGTCAGTTGGAACGCGTTTCCCTCCGATACGTTGGTTCGGCTGACTTCTGCCGTCAGTTGGAACGCGTTTCCCTCCGATACGTTGGTTCGGCTGACTTCTGTCGTCAGTTGGAACGCGTTTCCCTCCGATACGTTGGTTCGGCTGACTTCTGCCGTCAGTTGGAACGCGTTTCCCTCCGATACGTTGGTTCGGCTGACTTCTGTCGTCAGTTGGAACGCGTTTCCCTCCGATACGATGGTTCGGCTGACTTCTGTCATCAGTTGGAACGCGTTTCCCTCCGATACGTTGGTTCGGCTGACTTCTGTCATCAGTTGGAACGCGTTTCCCTCCGATACGTTGGTTCGGCTGACTTCTGTCATCAGTTGGAACGCGTTTCCCTCCGATACGATGGTTCGGCTGACTTCTGTCGTCAGTTGGAACGCGTTGCCCTCCGATACGTTGGTTTGGCTGACTTCTGTCGTCAGTTGGAACGCGTTTCCCTCCGATACGATGGTTCGGCTGACTTCTGTCGTCAGTTGGAACGCGTTTCCCTCCGATACGTTGGTTCGGCTGACTTCTGTCGTCAGTTGGAACGCGTTTCCCTCCGATACGTTGGTTCGGCTGACTTCTGTCGTCAGTTGGAACGCGTTTCCCTCCGATACGATGGTTCGGCTGACTTCTGTCGTCAGTTGGAACGCGTTTCCCTCCGATACGTTGGTTCGGCTGACTTCTGTCATCAGTTGGAACGCGTTTCCCTCCGATACGTTGGTTCGGCTGACTTCTGTCGTCAGTTGGAACGCGTTTCCCTCCGATACGTTGGTTCGGCTGACTTCTGTCGTCAGTTGGAACGCGTTTCCCTCCGATGTGTTGGTTCGGCTGACTTCTGTCATCAGTTGGAACGCGTTTCCCTCCGATACGTTGGTTCGGCTGACTTCTGTCGTCAGTTGGAACGCGTTTCCCTCCGATACGATGGTTCGGCTGACTTCTGGGTTAAGCGAGCTGTGTGTTAAGAAACATCGTGGTTTGGCGGGTCATGCTTCGTAAGGATCGCAACTACTAATAAAAACAAAATGTAAAAAAATACACGAGCTACAGTGAATGAAACAGATAACCTGGAAACAGACACACAAACAAGGAAATGTCATGTGTATCAACACACACACTGGTCTCATCCCAACCAAAGCTATCATTTACAGACCTGTCTCATTCAACCAAAAGTATAATTTACAGACCCGTCTCATCCCAAACAAAACTATAATTTACAGACCTGTCTCATTCCAACCAAAAGTATAATTTGCTTTCCTCACTGCTGCTTTCCTCACTGCTGCTTTCCTCACTGCTGCCCTTCCTCACTGCTGCCCTTCCTCACTGCTGCCCTTCCTCACTGCTGCTTTCCTCACTGCTGCTTTCCTCACTGCTGCCCTTCCTCACTGCCGCCCTTCCTCACTGCTGCTTTCCTCACTGCTGCTTTTCTCACTGCTGCCTTTCCCACAGATGTTCTGTTGTCACATAGTCGGAGCAGGAACTATACCAGACCATATCAACAAGACTGAAATCATCCTTCTGGCTTTTCTCACTGCTGCCTTTCTCACAGACGTTCTGTTGTCACATAGTCGGAGCAGGAACTGTACCAGACCATATCAACAAGACTGAACCGTACCAGACCATATCAACAAGACTGAACCATACCAGACCATATCAACAAGACTGAACCGTACCAGACCATATCAACAAGACTGAACCGTACCAGACCATATCAACAAGACTGAACCATACCAGACCATATCAACAAGACTGAACCATACCAGACCATATCAACAAGACTGAACCATACCAGACCATATCAACAAGACTGAACCATACCAGACCATATCAACAAGACTGAACCATACCAGACCATATCAACAAGACTGAACCATACCAGACCATATCAACAAGACTGAACCATACCAGACCATATCAACAAGACTGAACCGTACCAGACCATATCAACAAGACTGAACCGTACCAGACCATATCACCAAGACTGAACCATACCAGACCATATCAACAAGACTGAACCGTACCAGACCATATCAACAAGACTGAACCATACCAGACCATATCAACAAGACTGAACCGTACCAGACCATATCAACAAGACTGAACCATACCAGACCATATCAACAAGACTGAACCGTACCAGACCATATCAACAAGACTGAACCATACCAGACCATATCAACAAGACTGAACCATACCAGACCATATCAACAAGACTGAACCATACCAGACCATATCAACAAGACTGAACCATACCAGACCATATCAACAAGACTGAACCATACCAGACCATATCAACAAGACTGAACCGTACCAGACCATATCAACAAGACTGAACCGTACCAGACCATATCAACAAGACTGAACCATACCAGACCATATCAACAAGACTGAACCATACCAGACCATATCAACAAGACTGAACCATACCAGACCATATCAACAAGACTGAACCGTACCAGACCATATCAACAAGACTGAACCATACCAGACCATATCAACAAGACTGAACCATACCAGACCATATCAACAAGACTGAACCATACCAGACCATATCAACAAGACTGAACCATACCAGACCATATCAACAAGACTGAACCATACCAGACCATATCAACAAGACTGAACCATACCAGACCATATCAACAAGACTGAACCATACCAGACCATATCAACAAGACTGAACCATACCAGACCATATCAACAAGACTGAACCGTACCAGACCATATCAACAAGACTGAACCGTACCAGACCATATCAACAAGACTGAACCATACCAGACCATATCAACAAGACTGAACCATACCAGACCATATCAACAAGACTGAACTATACCAGACCATATCAACAAGACTGAACCGTACCAGACCATATCAACAAGACTGAACCATACCAGACCATATCAACAAGACTGAACCATACCAGACCATATCAACAAGACTGAACTATACCAGACCATATCAACAAGACTGAACCGTACCAGACCATATCAACAAGACTGAACCATACCAGACCATATCAACAAGACTGAACCGTACCAGACCATATCAACAAGACTGAACCGTACCAGACCATATCAACAAGACTGAACCATACCAGACCATATCAACAAGACTGAACCATACCAGACCATATCAACAAGACTGAACCGTACCAGACCATATCAACAAGACTGAACCGTACCAGACCATATCAACAAGACTGAACCGTACCAGACCATATCAACAAGACTGAACCATACCAGACCATATCAACAAGACTGAACCGTACCAGACCATATCAACAAGACTGAACCGTACCAGACCATATCACCAAGACTGAACCATACCAGACCATATCAACAAGACTGAACCGTACCAGACCATATCAACAAGACTGAACCATACCAGACCATATCAACAAGACTGAACCGTACCAGACCATATCAACAAGACTGAACCGTACCAGACCATATCAACAAGACTGAACCATACCAGACCATATCAACAAGACTGAACTATACCAGACCATATCAACAAGACTGAACCATACCAGACCATATCACCAAGACTGAACCATACCAGACCATATCAACAAGACTGAACCGTACCAGACCATATCAACAAGACTGAACCATACCAGACCATATCAACAAGACTGAACCATACCAGACCATATCAACAAGACTGAACTATACCAGACCATATCAACAAGACTGAACTATACCAGACCATATCAACAAGACTGAACCGTACCAGACCATATCACCAAGACTGAACCGTACCAGACCATATCAACAAGACTGAACCGTACCAGACCATATCAACAAGACTGAACTATACCAGACCATATCAACAAGACTGAACTATACCAGACCATATCAACAAGACTGAACCGTACCAGACCATATCAACAAGACTGAACCGTACCAGACCATATCACCAAGACTGAACCGTACCAGACCATATCAACAAGACTGAACCGTACCAGACCATATCAACAAGACTGAACTATACCAGACCATATCACCAAGACTGAACCGTACCAGACCATATCAACAAGACTGAACTATACCAGACCATATCACCAAGACTGAACCGTACCAGACCATATCAACAAGACTGAACCGTACCAGACCATATCAACAAGACTGAACTATACCAGACCATATCAACAAGACTGAACCGTACCAGACCATATCAACAAGACTGAACCATACCAGACCATATCAACAAGACTGAACCGTACCAGACCATATCAACAAGACTGAACCATACCAGACCATATCAACAAGACTGAACTATACCAGACCATATCAACAAGACTGAACCATACCAGACCATATCAACAAGACTGAACCATACCAGACCATATCAACAAGACTGAACCATACCAGACCATATCAACAAGACTGAACCATACCAGACCATATCAACAAGACTGAACCATACCAGACCATATCAACAAGACTGAACCATACCAGACCATATCAACAAGACTGAACCATACCAGACCATATCAACAAGACTGAACCATACCAGACCATATCAACAAGACTGAACCATACCAGACCATATCAACAAGACTGAACCATACCAGACCATATCAACAAGACTGAACCATACCAGACCATATCAACAAGACTGAACCGTACCAGACCATATCAACAAGACTGAACCGTACCAGACCATATCACCAAGACTGAACCATACCAGACCATATCAACAAGACTGAACCATACCAGACCATATCAACAAGACTGAACCATACCAGACCATATCAACAAGACTGAACCATACCAGACCATATCACCAAGACTGAACCATACCAGACCATATCAACAAGACTGAACCGTACCAGACCATATCAACAAGACTGAACCATACCAGACCATATCAACAAGACTGAACCATACCAGACCATATCAACAAGACTGAACCGTACCAGACCATATCAACAAGACTGAACCATACCAGACCATATCAACAAGACTGAACCATACCAGACCATATCAACAAGACTGAACCATACCAGACCATATCAACAAGACTGAACCATACCAGACCATATCAACAAGACTGAACCGTACCAGACCATATCAACAAGACTGAACCGTACCAGACCATATCACCAAGACTGAACCATACCAGACCATATCAACAAGACTGAACCATACCAGACCATATCAACAAGACTGAACCATACCAGACCATATCAACAAGACTGAACCATACCAGACCATATCACCAAGACTGAACCATACCAGACCATATCAACAAGACTGAACCGTACCAGACCATATCAACAAGACTGAACCATACCAGACCATATCAACAAGACTGAACCATACCAGACCATATCAACAAGACTGAACCGTACCAGACCATATCAACAAGACTGAACCATACCAGACCATATCAACAAGACTGAACCATACCAGACCATATCAACAAGACTGAACCATACCAGACCATATCAACAAGACTGAACCATACCAGACCATATCAACAAGACTGAACCGTACCAGACCATATCAACAAGACTGAACCGTACCAGACCATATCACCAAGACTGAACCATACCAGACCATATCAACAAGACTGAACCATACCAGACCATATCAACAAGACTGAACCGTACCAGACCATATCAACAAGACTGAACCATACCAGACCATATCAACAAGACTGAACCATACCAGACCATATCAACAAGACTGAACCATACCAGACCATATCAACAAGACTGAACCATACCAGACCATATCAACAAGACTGAACCGTACCAGACCATATCAACAAGACTGAACCATACCAGACCATATCAACAAGACTGAAACATACCAGACCATATCACCAAGACTGAACCATACCAGACCATATCAACAAGACTGAACCATACCAGACCATATCAACAAGACTGAACCATACCAGACCATATCAACAAGACTGAACCATACCAGACCATATCAACAAGACTGAACCATACCAGACCATATCAACAAGACTGAACCGTACCAGACCATATCAACAAGACTGAACCATACCAGACCATATCAACAAGACTGAACCATACCAGACCATATCAACAAGACTGAACCATACCAGACCATATCAACAAGACTGAACCATACCAGACCATATCAACAAGACTGAACCATACCAGACCATATCAACAAGACTGAACCATACCAGACCATATCACCAAGACTGAACCATACCAGACCATATCAACAAGACTGAACCGTACCAGACCATATCAACAAGACTGAACCATACCAGACCATATCAACAAGACTGAACCGTACCAGACCATATCAACAAGACTGAACCATACCAGACCATATCAACAAGACTGAACCGTACCAGACCATATCAACAAGACTGAACCATACCAGACCATATCAACAAGACTGAACCATACCAGACCATATCAACAAGACTGAACCATACCAGACCATATCAACAAGACTGAACCATACCAGACCATATCAACAAGACTGAACCATACCAGACCATATCAACAAGACTGAACCATACCAGACCATATCAACAAGACTGAACCATACCAGACCATATCAACAAGACTGAACCATACCAGACCATATCAACAAGACTGAACCATACCAGACCATATCAACAAGACTGAACCATACCAGACCATATCAACAAGACTGAACCATACCAGACCATATCAACAAGACTGAACCATACCAGACCATATCAACAAGACTGAACTATACCAGACCATATCAACAAGACTGAACCATACCAGACCATATCAACAAGACTGAACTATACCAGACCATATCAACAAGACTGAACCATACCAGACCATATCAACAAGACTGAACCATACCAGACCATATCAACAAGACTGAACTATACCAGACCATATCAACAAGACTGAACCATACCAGACCATATCAACAAGACTGAACCATACCAGACCATATCAACAAGACTGAACCATACCAGACCATATCAACAAGACTGAACTATACCAGACCATATCAACAAGACTGAACCATACCAGACCATATCAACAAGACTGAACCATACCAGACCATATCAACAAGACTGAACCATACCAGACCATATCAACAAGACTGAACTATACCAGACCATATCAACAAGACTGAACCATACCAGACCATATCAACAAGACTGAACCATACCAGACCATATCAACAAGACTGAACCATACCAGACCATATCAACAAGACTGAACCATACCAGACCATATCAACAAGACTGAACCATACCAGACCATATCAACAAGACTGAACCATACCAGACCATATCAACAAGACTGAACCATACCAGACCATATCAACAAGACTGAACCATACCAGACCATATCAACAAGACTGAACCATACCAGACCATATCAACAAGACTGAACCGTACCAGACCATATCAACAAGACTGAACCATACCAGACCATATCAACAAGACTGAACCATACCAGACCATATCAACAAGACTGAACCATACCAGACCATATCAACAAGACTGAACCATACCAGACCATATCAACAAGACTGAACTATACCAGACCATATCAACAAGACTGAACTATACCAGACCATATCAACAAGACTGAACCATACCAGACCATATCAACAAGACTGAACCATACCAGACCATATCAACAAGACTGAACCATACCAGACCATTTCAACAAGACTGAACCATACCAGACCATATCACCAAGACTGAACCATACCAGACCATATCAACAAGACTGAACCATACCAGACCATATCAACAAGACTGAACCATACCAGACCATATCAACAAGACTGAACCATACCAGACCATATCAACAAGACTGAACCATACCAGACCATATCAACAAGACTGAACCGTACCAGACCATATCAACAAGACTGAACCGTACCAGACCATATCAACAAGACTGAACCATACCAGACCATATCAACAAGACTGAACTATACCAGACCATATCAACAAGACTGAACCATACCAGACCATATCAACAAGACTGAACCATACCAGACCATATCAACAAGACTGAACCATACCAGACCATATCAACAAGACTGAACCATACCAGACCATATCAACAAGACTGAACCATACCAGACCATATCAACAAGACTGAACCATACCAGACCATATCAACAAGACTGAACCATACCAGACCATATCAACAAGACTGAACCATACCAGACCATATCAACAAGACTGAACCATACCAGACCATATCAACAAGACTGAACCATACCAGACCATATCAACAAGACTGAACCATACCAGACCATATCAACAAGACTGAACCATACCAGACCATATCAACAAGACTGAACCATACCAGACCATATCAACAAGACTGAACTATACCAGACCATATCAACAAGACTGAACCATACCAGACCATATCAACAAGACTGAACTATACCAGACCATATCAACAAGACTGAACCATACCAGACCATATCAACAAGACTGAACCATACCAGACCATATCAACAAGACTGAACTATACCAGACCATATCAACAAGACTGAACCATACCAGACCATATCAACAAGACTGAACCATACCAGACCATATCAACAAGACTGAACCATACCAGACCATATCAACAAGACTGAACTATACCAGACCATATCAACAAGACTGAACCATACCAGACCATATCAACAAGACTGAACCATACCAGACCATATCAACAAGACTGAACCATACCAGACCATATCAACAAGACTGAACTATACCAGACCATATCAACAAGACTGAACCATACCAGACCATATCAACAAGACTGAACCATACCAGACCATATCAACAAGACTGAACCATACCAGACCATATCAACAAGACTGAACCATACCAGACCATATCAACAAGACTGAACCATACCAGACCATATCAACAAGACTGAACCATACCAGACCATATCAACAAGACTGAACCATACCAGACCATATCAACAAGACTGAACCATACCAGACCATATCAACAAGACTGAACCATACCAGACCATATCAACAAGACTGAACCGTACCAGACCATATCAACAAGACTGAACCATACCAGACCATATCAACAAGACTGAACCATACCAGACCATATCAACAAGACTGAACCATACCAGACCATATCAACAAGACTGAACCATACCAGACCATATCAACAAGACTGAACTATACCAGACCATATCAACAAGACTGAACTATACCAGACCATATCAACAAGACTGAACCATACCAGACCATATCAACAAGACTGAACCATACCAGACCATATCAACAAGACTGAACCATACCAGACCATATCAACAAGACTGAACCATACCAGACCATATCACCAAGACTGAACCATACCAGACCATATCAACAAGACTGAACCATACCAGACCATATCAACAAGACTGAACCATACCAGACCATATCAACAAGACTGAACCATACCAGACCATATCAACAAGACTGAACCATACCAGACCATATCAACAAGACTGAACCGTACCAGACCATATCAACAAGACTGAACCGTACCAGACCATATCAACAAGACTGAACCATACCAGACCATATCAACAAGACTGAACTATACCAGACCATATCAACAAGACTGAACCATACCAGACCATATCAACAAGACTGAACCATACCAGACCATATCAACAAGACTGAACCGTACCAGACCATATCAACAAGACTGAACCATACCAGACCATATCAACAAGACTGAACCATACCAGACCATATCAACAAGACTGAACCATACCAGACCATATCAACAAGACTGAACCATACCAGACCATATCAACAAGACTGAACCATACCAGACCATATCAACAAGACTGAACCATACCAGACCATATCAACAAGACTGAACCGTACCAGACCATATCACCAAGACTGAACCATACCAGACCATATCAACAAGACTGAACTATACCAGACCATATCAACAAGACTGAACCATACCAGACCATATCAACAAGACTGAACTATACCAGACCATATCAACAAGACTGAACCGTACCAGACCATATCAACAAGACTGAACCATACCAGACCATATCACCAAGACTGAACCGTACCAGACCATATCAACAAGACTGAACCATACCAGACCATATCAACAAGACTGAACCGTACCAGACCATATCAACAAGACTGAACTATACCAGACCATATCAACAAGACTGAACCGTACCAGACCATATCACCAAGACTGAACCATACCAGACCATATCAACAAGACTGAACTATACCAGACCATATCAACAAGACTGAACCGTACCAGACCATATCAACAAGACTGAACTATACCAGACCATATCACCAAGACTGAACCATACCAGACCATATCAACAAGACTGAACCGTACCAGACCATATCAACAAGACTGAACTATACCAGACCATATCACCAAGACTGAACCATACCAGACCATATCAACAAGACTGAACCATACCAGACCATATCAACAAGACTGAACCGTACCAGACCATATCAACAAGACTGAACCGTACCAGACCATATCAACAAGACTGAACCATACCAGACCATATCAACAAGACTGAACTATACCAGACCATATCAACAAGACTGAACTATACCAGACCATATCAACAAGACTGAACTATACCAGACCATATCAACAAGACTGAACCATACCAGACCATATCAACAAGACTGAACCATACCAGACCATATCACCAAGACTGAACCATACCAGACCATATCAACAAGACTGAACCATACCAGACCATATCAACAAGACTGAACCATACCAGACCATATCACCAAGACTGAACCATACCAGACCATATCAACAAGACTGAACCATACCAGACCATATCAACAAGACTGAACTATACCAGACCATATCAACAAGACTGAACCATACCAGACCATATCAACAAGACTGAACTATACCAGACCATATCACCAAGACTGAACTATACCAGACCATATCAACAAGACTGAACCGTACCAGACCATATCACCAAGACTGAACCATACCAGACCATATCAACAAGACTGAACCATACCAGACCATATCAACAAGACTGAACCATACCAGACCATATCAACAAGACTGAACTATACCAGACCATATCAACAAGACTGAACCATACCAGACCATATCAACAAGACTGAACCATACCAGACCATATCAACAAGACTGAACCATACCAGACCATATCAACAAGACTGAACCGTACCAGACCATATCACCAAGACTGAACCATACCAGACCATATCAACAAGACTGAACCATACCAGACCATATCAACAAGACTGAACCATACCAGACCATATCAACAAGACTGAACCATACCAGACCATATCAACAAGACTGAACCGTACCAGACCATATCAACAAGACTGAACTATATGATCAGATGTTTTTTTCAGTTTTTCCGCGGAGAAAGGATGGAAGAAAATAATATGTCAAGAAGCATTGAGATTAGATTTAAGGCGAGAAAGAGACATCTGAGGAATCCGACATCCCAACCTTGCACAAACTAAACGCAGAAAAACACACATCCCTATTTGGTTTTGGCAGCCCCAGTCGACCCAACAGAGACCTTAGGTAATGCTATTTTTTACTGAGTCTGAGAAAAGACAATCATGTGAGTTTATCTGTTCTTATCAGCCTTCAGCGACAGAGAGGTGGCCGTAGCCATACACCCTTATCCACAACACAGGCACAGACACACAGATACACAGATACACAGACACACACACACACACACACACACACACACACACACACACACACACACACACACACATCCACACACACACACACACATCCACACAGTCTGCCCAGATCAGAACTAGTGGGACTGGCACCACTTCCCTCAGCACACCATTTTTATCAGACTGAAATAACATGATAACTTCAATGTTTCTGTTCTGGCGAAGCCTTTGTGAGGTCTCTCTCTCTCTCTCTCTGTCTCTCTCTCTCTCATTAATTTTTGTGAACGTCATTGTGACGTCTGTGTCTTTCATGATGAATGATGTGTCTTTCATGATGACAATGTGTGTGTGTGTGTGTGTGTGTGTGTGTGTGTGTGTGTGTGTTCGCAAAAGTGTATCTGTGTGTATCCCAGTATGAATGGAGGGTGGAATAGGTGTCAGTGAGAAGAGCCATGGACTACGCCTGTTTCCCTAGAGGAGAGTTACTGAGACTTACCTTAGGGGATAGTTATTGAGACTTACCTTAGGGGATAGTTACTGAGACTTACCTTAGGGGATAGTTATTGAGACTTACCTTAGGGGATAGTTACTGAGACTTATCTTAGGGGATAGTTGCTGAGACTTACCTTAGGGGATAGTTACTGAGACTTACCTTAGGGGATAGTTACTGAGACTTACCTTAGGGGATAGTTATTGAGACTTACCTTAGGGGATAGTTACTGAGACTTACCTTAGGGGATAGTTATTGAGACTTATCTTAGGGGATAGTTACTGAGACTTATCTTAGGGGATAGTTACTGAGACTTATCTTAGGGGATAGTTACTGAGACTTATCTTAGGGGATAGTTACTGAGACTTATCTTAGGGGATAGTTACTGAGACTTATCCTAGGGGATAGAGGTTTACTAAGACAGCCAGAGAGATAAGAGCCGATGGTAGGTGTGTGTGTGTGTGTGTGTGTGTGTGTGTGTGTGTGTGTGTGTGTGTGGTGGGGTATGGTAACACGCACGTTCACACTCGTTAGCCTTGTAAATGGTCGCTGGTTTCCATGGTAGCTGGTTGAATCCGGGGCAACACTGGTCACATGACTTCCCACAAGTGTTGTGCTGGCAATCACACTGCAGTCTAGAGGAGACAACGCACATATCAACAGATAAACAAACATGGATGAATACACAAACAAAACAGAGACTTATATATCTCTAGTTCATTAACTTTGACAGCTCTTGAGAAGTAAAGCCTACCTCTGATCCAGTACATCACACTGTGTGATGTGTGTGTGTGTGTGTGTGTGTGTGTGTGTGCAGCTCTGTGACAGCTCTTCTTCAGATAGACAGCGCCTTGTGTTCTAACATCCCATTGTTACTAAAACACAAATAGGCAAAAAATAGGCCTAATTAATTGAGGTTGAATGTTTCGCCAATGTTCAAAATTCCTCAAACTCTTTTAAATGTCTTTAGTGGCGTCAGAGAGGACATGGAGAACTGTGTCCAATCCGCTCAGTTATAAACCCGGAGAGAAACCTGATCTGTACATGAAAGAGTTAATCCCTACAGTCTCAGAACTTCACCCTGCTTAATCCCATTTAATATCAACAATCTGCAGATTACACAGTGTGGACAAAACAGATCAGGAAGAGAGAAAAAAAACGACGGCATGAATCTGGTCATTCAAGGACAAAAGCATGTACAACCATATACAGTGTATTCTCAAATGCATATCTTCGCTTCTGGGCCTGAGTAGCAAGCAGTTTACTTTGGACAAATTCACAAACCCATCGTTGGTGTAATATCGTCGATTTATAGGGGTTATCTATAATCTGGTGTAAAAACAGATTTATAAGGGATATATATAATCTGGTGTAAAAACAGATTTATAGGGGTTATATATAATCTGGTGTAAAAACAGATTTATAGGGTTTATATATAATCTGGTGTAAAAACAGATTTATAGGGGTTATATATAATCTGGTGTAAAAACAGATTTATAAGGGATATATATAATCTGGTGTAAAAACAGATTTATAGGGGTTATATATAATCTGGTGTAAAAACAGATTTATAGGGTTTATATATAATCTGGTGTAAAAACAGATTTATAGGGGTTATATATAATCTGGTGTAAAAAAAGATTTATAAGGGATATATATAATCTGGTGTAAAAACAGATTTGTAGGGCTTATATACACAGTGCCTTGCGAAAGTATTCGGCCCCCTTGAACTTTGCGACCTTTTGCCACATTTCAGGCTTCAAACATAAAGATATAAAACTGTATTTTTTTGTGAAGAATCAACAACAAGTGGGACACAATCATGAAGTGGAACGACATTTATTGGATATTTCAAACTTATTTAACAAATCAAAAACTGAAAAATTGGGCGTGCAAAATTATTCAGCCCCCTTAAGTTAATACTTTGTAGCGCCACCTTTTGCTGCGATTACAGCTGTAAGTCGCTTGGGGTATGTCTCTATCAGTTTTGCACATCGAGAGACTGAATTTTTTTCCCATTCCTCCTTGCAAAACAGCTCGAGCTCAGTGAGGTTGGATGGAGAGCATTTGTGAACAGCAGTTTTCAGTTCTTTCCACAGATTCTCGATTGGATTCAGGTCTGGACTTTGACTTGGCCATTCTAACACCTGGATATGTTTATTTTTGAACCATTCCATTGTAGATTTTGCTTTATTTTTTGGATCATTGTCTTGTTGGAAGACAAATCTCCGTCCCAGTCTCAGGTCTTTTGCAGACTCCATCAGGTTTTCTTCCAGAATGGTCCTGTATTTGGCTCCATCCATCTTCCCATCAATTTGAACCATCTTCCCTGTCCCTGCTGAAGAAAAGCAGACCCAAACCATGATGCTGCCACCACCATGTTTGACAGTGGGGATGGTGTGTTCAGGGTGATGAGCTGTGTTGCTTTTACGCCAAACATAACGTTTTCCATTGTTGCCAAAAAGTTCAATTTTGGTTTCATCTGACCAGAACACCTTCTTCCACATGTTTGGTGTGTCTCCCAGGTGGCTTGTGGCAAACTTTAAACAACACTTTTTATGGATATCTTTAAGAAATGGCTTTCTTCTTGCCACTCTTCCATAAAGGCCAGATTTGTGCAATATACGACTGATTGTTGTCCTATGGACAGAGTCTCCCACCTCAGCTGTAGATCTCTGCAGTTCATCCAGAGTGATCATGGGCCTCTTGGCTGCATCTCTGATCAGTCTTCTCCTTGTATGAGCAGAAGTTTAGAGGGACGGCCAGGTCTTGGTAGATTTGCAGTGGTCTGATACTCCTTCCATTTCAATATTATCGCTTGCACAGTGCTCCTTGGGATGTTTAAAGCTTGGGAAATGTTTTTGTATCCAAATCCGGCTTTAAACTTCTTCACAACAGTATCTCGGACTTGCCTGTTGTGTTCCTTGTTCTTCATGATGCTCTCTGCGCTTTTAACGGACCTCTGAGACTATCACAGTGCAGGTGCATTTATACGGAGACTTGATTACACACAGGTGGATTGTATTTATCATCATTAGTCATTTAGGTCAACATTGGATCATTCAGAGATCCTCACTGAACTTCTGGAGAGAGTTTGCTGCACTGAAAGTAAAGGGGCTGAATAATTTTGCACGCCCAATTTTTCAGTTTTTGATTTGTTAAAAAAGTTTGAAATATCCAATAAATGTCGTTCCACTTCATGATTGTGTCCCACTTGTTGTTGATTCTTCACAAAAAAATACAGTTTTATATCTTTATGTTTGAAGCCTGAAATGTGGCAAAAGGTCGCAAAGTTCAAAGGGGCCGAATACTTTCGCAAGGCACTGTATAATCTGGTGTAAAAACAGATTTATAAGGGTTATATATAATCTGGTGTAATAACGTAGATTTAAAGGGGTTATATATAATCTGGTGTAAAAACAGATTTATAGGGTTTATATATAATCTGGTGTAAAAACAGATTTATAAGGGTTATATATAATCTGGTGTAATAACGTAGATTTAAAGGGGTTATATATAATCTGGTGTAAAAACAGATTTATTGGGGTTATATATATTCTGGTGTAATATCGTCGATTTATAGGGGTTATATATAATCTGGTGTAAAAACAGATTTATAGGGGTTATATATAATCTGGTGTAAAAACAGATTTATAAGGGATATATATAATCTGGTGTAAAAACAGATTTATAGGGTTTATATATAATCTGGTGTAAAAACAGATTTATAAGGGTTATATATAATCTGGTGTAATAACGTAGATTTATAGGGGTTATATATAATCTGGTGTAAAAACAGATTCATAGGGGTTATATATAATCTGGTGTAATATCGTCGATTTATAGGGGTTATATATAATCTGGTGTAAAAACAGATTTATAGGGGTTATATATAATCTGGTGTAAAAACAGATTTATAAGGGATATATATAATCTGGTGTAATAACAGATTTATAAGGGATATATATAATCTGGTGTAAAAACAGATTTATAAGGGATATATATAATCTGGTGTAATAACAGATTTATAAGGGATATATATAATCTGGTGTAAAAACAGATTTATAAGGGATATATATAATCTGGTGTAAAAACAGATTTATAGGGGTTATATATAATCTGGTGTAAAAACAGATTTATAGGGGTTATATATAATCTGGTGTAAAAACAGATTTATAAGGGATATATATATAATCTGGTGTAAAAACAGATTTATAGGGGTTATATATAATCTGGTGTAAAAACAGATTTATAAGGGATATATATAATCTGGTGTAAAAACAGATGTATAGGGGTTATATATAATCTGGTGTAAAAACAGATTTATAAGGGATATATAATCTGGTGTAAAAACAGATTTATAAGGGATATATATAATGGTAATAACTACAGGTCAAGAGACTGCTGATACAATACTTTGAAGATTGCTCTGATTACAATGGCTTTGGACTGGTCAGGATGCGTTTCAAAACATCAAGGGGAAATCCAATACTGAGAGATTTTTTTTAGAAGCCTGTTTCGATGCTTTCCATCAGGTGGATTCATGATAAAAACACCGCAGCATTGTGACTCCTGCCCCTCTTTCTACATCACATAGATACGATCAGTTTAAATGTACAGATTCTTTGCTCCACCTGAAAACTCACATTGTTATAATACTTCCTCTCTGTGAGGGACTATACTCTGGGTGCCGTCGTTCCTGGTCTGTAGAAATAATATAGCATCAGCATAAGTGGTGAGAGTATGCCTGTGTGGGTGAGAGTATGCCTGTGTGGGTGAGAGTATGCCTGTGTGGGTGAGAGTATGCCTGTGTGGGTGAGAGTATGCCTGTGTGGGTGAGAGTATGCCTGTGTGGGTGAGAGTATGCCTGTGTGGGTGAGAGTATGCCTGTGTGGGTGAGAGTATGCCTGTGTGGGTGAGAGTATGCCTGTGTGGGTGAGAGTATGCCTGTGTGGGTGAGAGTATGCCTGTGTGGGTGAGAGTATGCCTGTGTGGGTGAGAGTATGCCTGTGTGGGTGAGAGTATGCCTGTGTGGGTGAGAGTATGCCTGTGTGGGTGAGAGTATGCCTGTGTGGGTGAGAGTATGCCTGTGTGGGTGAGAGTATGCCTGTGTGGGTGAGAGTATGCCTGTGTGGGTGAGAGTATGCCTGTGTGGGTGAGAGTATGCCTGTGTGGGTGAGAGTATGCCTGTGTGGGTGAGAGTATGCCTGTGTGGGTGAGAGTATGCCTGTGTGGGTGAGAGTATGCCTGTGTGGGTGAGAGTATGCCTGTGTGGGTGAGAGTATGCCTGTGTGTGGGTGGGGGAGTGTATTTGGGCCTGACAAAAACTAGTGAACGCAATTGTCTAGACACCCCACAAGACATGCCACCAGAGGTCTCTTCACAGTCCCCAAGTCCAGAACAGACTATGGGAGGCGCACAGTACTACATAGAGCCATGACTACATGGAACTCTATTCCACAGTACTACGTAGAGCCATGACTACATGGAACTCTATTCCACAGTACTACATAGAGCCATGACTACATGGAACTCTATTCTAACTCTATATATTCTATAGTATATCACAGTATATATTCTATAGTATATCACAGTACATATTCTATAGTTTATCACAGTATATATTCTATAGTATATCACCGTATATATTCTATAGTATATCACAGTACGTATTCTATAGTATATCACAGTATATATTCTATAGTATATCACAGTATATATTCAATAGTTTATCACAGTATATATTCTATAGTTTATCACAGTATATATTCTATAGTTTATAACAGTATATATTCTATAGTATATCACAGTATATATTCTATAGTATATCACAGTATATATTCTATAGTTTATCACAGTATATATTCTATAGTTTATCACAGTATATATTCTATAGTATATCACAGTATATATTCTATAGTATATCACAGTACGTATTCTATAGTATATCACAGTATATATTCTATAGTATATCAAAGTATATATTCAATAGTTTATCACAGTATATATTCTATAGTTTATCACAGTATATATTCTATAGTTTATAACAGTATATATTCTATAGTATATCACAGTATATATTCTATAGTATATCACAGTATATATTCTATAGTTTATCACAGTATATATTCTATAGTTTATCACAGTATGAAGGCCTATAGTTTATCACAGTATATATATTCTATAGTATATCACAGTACGTATTCTATAGTTTATAACAGTATATATTCTATAGTATATCACAGTATGTATTCTATAGTTTCCACAGTAGGTAGTCCTATTGCCAACCATCATCAGTTGATCCGGTAAATAATTCCTGAATGACAGTCGAGTGATTAAAAGATGTAATTTCCTGCTTTATTTACAGCAGGTTCCAATTAGAAAGCATCAAGGTAATGAGTTAGTGTTTTCATATGTTTCTGTGCTACGGGATTGGACACCAAGTCCACTGCGCGCAAATGTGTAGGCTATTGCACAACACCCACCGGTATTGTGTGAATATCCTAATGATAATGATGTTGAGAGCCCGGTAACAGATCGACTGTAAGTCCCCTTAACCATAGACTGTTGTTAGGAATACATTGTCTCTAAATTCACAATGTGTGACGGTTTTCTTGTGTCGAAGGAGAGGCGGACCAAAACGCAGCGTGGTTATTACTCATGGTTCTTTAATATAGAAACTACACATGAATAGACTAACAAAACCAAGAAATGTGAAAAAAACAAAACAGCCCTATCTGGTGCAAACACAGAGACAGGAACAATCACCCGCAATCAGAGACAATGACTAACACCTGCCTCTGATTGAGAACCATATCAGGCCAAACATAGAAATAGACAAACTAGACATGTAACATAGAATGCCCACTCAGATCACACCCTGACCAAACAAAACATAGAAACATACAAAGCAAACTATGGTCAGGGTGTGACACAATGTTTGCATTTCTACAGGTTAGACTTTAAAAAAATTGTAAACGTCCAAATGTCGACCTTTTACCAGATGTGTGTTTCTTCCCCCTGAACTGTTTAATTTTAATTATTTATAACAATTCAGTACGATATAGCCGATAGAATATTTAGCCCACAATGATTTGATTTGATTTTAGACCAAATTAAAGAACAACTATGCATGCTTTCATGAAAAGCCTTAAATAGACACAACATTTTTCACATTCTTGAATAAAAAAAACTGTAACAGAAACAGGCTACGACTCGCTTCCCAGTTTCCCCCCTCCCCCCAAGCAGGCCTACAAGGAAACTCAATGTATCTCGATGATGTTGAGAAGCACGGGGGTCCGTATGCAAACATACACGTAGGTGAGAGGTAAAGAGAGATGTCTTAAATTAATTAACAGAATTTATGTGCGTAATTTAGGTGTAGTAATCTCTACAGAATATATTGAGGTGTAGTAATCTCTACAGAATATACTGAGGTGTAGTAATCTCTACAGAATATATTGAGGTGTAGTAATCTCTACAGAATATACTGAGGTGTAGTAATCTCTACAGAATATACTGAGGTGTAGTAATCTCTACAGAATCTATTGAGGTGTAGTAATCTCTACAGAATATACTGAGGTGTAGTAATCTCTACAGAATCTATTGAGGTGTAGAGAATCTATTGAGGTGTAGTAATCTCTACAGAATCAATTTAGGTGTAGTAATCTCTACAGAATCAATTTAGGTGTAGTAATCTCTACAGAATCTATTGAGGTGTAGTAATCTCTACAGAATCTATTGAGGTGTAGTAATCTCTACAGAATCTATTGAGGTGTAGAGAATCTATTGAGGTGTAGTAATCTCTACAGAATCTATTGAGGTGTAGAGAATCTATTGAGGTGTAGTAATCTCTACAGAATCAATTTAGGTGTAGTAATCTCTACAGAATCAATTGAGGTGTAGTAATCTCTACAGAATATATTGAGGTGTAGTAATCTCTACAGAATATACTGAGGTGTAGTAATCTCTACAGAATCTATTGAGGTGTAGTAATCTCTACAGAATATATTGAGGTGTAGTAATCTCTACAGAATATATTGAGGTGTAGTAATCTCTACAGAATATACTGAGGTGTAGTAATCTCTACAGAATCTATTGAGGTGTAGTAATCTCTACAGAATATATTGAGGTGTAGTAATCTCTACAGAATCTATTGAGGTGTAGTAATCTCTACAGAATATACTGAGGTGTAGTAATCTCTATTCTAGAAGCTATCATATATTAGTGTATAGTCAGACTGTCCCTCTTACTTGTAGGGGTCGTTGGGGTCGTGTGGGTCGCAGGCCTCAGCGTGTCCGTTACACACACAGCGTCCTCCGATACTGATGTCCTTGATACTGTAGTAATACTGCAGGGAGACAGGCAGAGCACAAAGACATTAGATCAAGTTGACAAGTGATTGCACAATATATCTGCATATTTTAATGTAAAGTGCTTTTCTACCTCCTGCCCCCTACTCTCTCGCCCCCTACCCTCTCGCCCCTTCTCTACCTCCTGCCCCCCTACCCTCTCGCCCCCTACTCTCTCACCCCTTCTCTACCTCCTGCCCCCCTACCCTCTCGCCCCCTACTCTCTCACCCCTTCTCTACCTCCTGCCCCCCTACCCTCTCGCCCCCTACTCTCTCACCCCTTCTCTACCTCCTGCCCCCCTACCCTCTCGCCCCCTACTCTCTCACCCCTTCTCTACCTCCTGCCCCCCTACCCTCTCGCCCCCTACCCTTTCGCCCCTTCTCTACCTCCTGCCCCCCTACCCTCTCACCCCTTCTCTACCTCCTGCCCCCCTACCCTCTCGCCCCCTACCCTCTCGCCCCTTCTCTACCTCCTGCCCCCCTACCCTCTCGCCCCTTCTCTACCTCCTGCCCCCCTACCCTCTCGCCCCCTACCCTCTCGCCCCTTCTCTACCTACTGCCCCCCTACCCTCTCGCCCCCTACCCTCTCGCCCCCTACCCTCTCGCCCCTTCTCTACCTCCTGCCCCCCTACCCTCTCGCCCCCTACCCTCTCGCCCCTTCTCTACATCCTGCCCCCCTACCCTCTCGTCCCCTACCCTCTCGCCCCTTCTCTACCTCCTGGCCCCCTACCCTCTCACCCCTTCTCTACCTCCTACCCCCCTACCCTCTCACCCCTTCTCTACCTCCTGCCCCCCTACCCTCTCGCCCCCTACCCTCTCGCCCCTTCTCTACCTCCTGCCCCCCTACCCTCTCGCCCCCTACCCTCTCGCCCCTTCTCTACCTCCTGCCCCCCTACCCTCTCACCCCTTCTCTACCTCCTGCCCCCCTACCCTCTCGCCGCCGACCCTCTCGCCCCTTCTCTACCTCCTGCCCCCCTACCCTCTCGCCCCCTACCCTCTCGCCCCTTCTCTACCTCCTGCCCCCCTACCCTCTCACCCCTTCTTTACCTCCTACCCCCCTACCCTCTCGCCCCCTACCCACTCGCCTCTTCTCTACCTCCTGCCCCCCTACCCTCTCGCCCCCTAACCTCTCGCCCCTTCTCTACCTCCTGCCCCCCTACCCTCTCACCCCTTCTCTACCTCCTACCCCCTACCCTCTCGCCCCCTACCCTCTCACCCCTTCTCTACCTCCTGCCCCCCTACCCTCTCACCCCTTCTCTACCTCCTACCCCCCTCCCTTGTCCTTCCCCCCTACACTCTGACCCTTCTCTACCTCCTGCCCCCCTACCCTCTCGCCCCTTCTCTACCTCCTGCCCCCCTACCCTCTCGCCCCCTACCCTCTCGCCCCTTCTCTACCTCCTGCCCCCCTACCCTCTCGCCCCTTCTCTACCTCCTGCCCCCCTACCCTCTCGCCCCCTACCCTCTCGCCCCTTTTCTACCTCCTGCCCCCCTACCCTCTCGCCCCCTACCCTCTCGCCCCTTCTCCACCTCCTGCCCCCCTACCCTCTCGCCCCCTACCCTCTCGCCCCTTCTCTACATCCTGCCCCCCTACCCTCTCGCCCCCTACCCTCTCGCCCCTTCTCTACCTCCTGCCCCCCTACCCTCTCGCCCCCTACTCTCTCACCCCTTCTCTACCTCCTGCCCCCCTACCCTCTCGCCCCCTACTCTCTCACCCCTTCTCTACCTCCTGCCCCCCTACCCTCTCGCCCCCTACCCTTTCGCCCCTTCTCTACCTCCTGCCCCCCTACCCTCTCACCCCTTCTCTACCTCCTGCCCCCCTACCCTCTCGCCCCCTACCCTCTCGCCCCTTCTCTACCTCCTGCCCCCCTACCCTCTCGCCCCTTCTCTACCTCCTGCCCCCCTACCCTCTCGCCCCCTACCCTCTCGCCCCTTCTCTACCTCCTGCCCCCCTACCCTCTCGCCCCCTACCCTCTCGCCCCTTCTCTACCTCCTGCCCCCCTACCCTCTCGCCCCCTACCCTCTCGCCCCTTCTCTACATCCTGCCCCCCTACCCTCTCGCCCCTTCTCTACCTCCTGGCCCCCTACCCTCTCACCCCTTCTCTACCTCCTACCCCCCTACCCTCTCACCCCTTCTCTACCTCCTGCCCCCCTACCCTCTCGCCCCCTACCCTCTCGCCCCTTCTCTACCTCCTGCCCCCCTACCCTCTCGCCCCCTACCCTCTCGCCCCTTCTCTACCTCCTGCCCCCCTACCCTCTCACCCCTTCTCTACCTCCTGCCCCCCTACCCTCTCGCCGCCTACCCTCTCGCCCCTTCTCTACCTCCTGCCCCCCTACCCTCTCGCCCCCTACCCTCTCGCCCCTTCTCTACCTCCTGCCCCCCTACCCTCTCACCCCTTCTTTACCTCCTACCCCCCTACCCTCTCGCCCCCTACCCTCTCGCCTCTTCTCTACCTCCTGCCCCCCTACCCTCTCGCCCCCTAACCTCTCGCCCCTTCTCTACCTCCTGCCCCCCTACCCTCTCACCCCTTCTCTACCTCCTACCCCCTACCCTCTCACCCCTTCTCTACCTCCTGCCCCCCTACCCTCTCACCCCTTCTCTACCTCCTACCCCCCTCCCTTGTCCTTCCCCCCTACACTCTGACCCTTCTCTACCTCCTGCCCCCCTACCGTCTCGCCCCTTCTCTACCTCCTGCCCCCCTACCCTCTCGCCCCCTACCCTCTCGCCCCTTCTCTACCTCCTGCCCCCCTACCCTCTCGCCCCTTCTCTACCTCCTGCCCCCCTACCCTCTCGCCCCCTACCCTCTCGCCCCTTTTCTACCTCCTGCCCCCCTACCCTCTCGCCCCCTACCCTCTCGCCCCTTCTCCACCTCCTGTCCCCCTACCCTCTCGCCCCCTACCCTCTCGCCCCTTCTCTACATCCTGCCCCCCTACCCTCTCGCCCCCTACCCTCTCGCCCCTTCTCTACCTCCTGGCCCCCTACCCTCTCACCCCTTCTCTACCTCCTAGCCCCCTACCCTCTCACCCCTTCTCTACCTCCTGCCCCCCTACCCTCTCGCCCCCTACCCTCTCGCCCCTTCTCTACCTCCTGCCCCCCTACCCTCTCGCCCCCTACCCTCTCGCCCCTTCTCTACCTCCTGCCCCCCTACCCTCTCACCCCTTCTCTACCTCCTGCCCCCCTACCCTCTCGCCCCCTACCCTCTCGCCTCTTCTCTACCTCCTGCCCCCCTACCCTCTCGCCCCTTCTCTACCTCCTGCCCCCCTACCCTCTCACCCCTTCTCTACCTCCTACCCCCTACCCTCTCGCCCCCTACCCTCTCACCCCTTCTCTACCTCCTGCCCCCCTACCCTCTCACCCCTTCTCTACCTCCTACCCCCCTCCCTTGTCCTTCCCCCCTACACTCTGACCCTTCTCTACCTCCTGCCCCCCTACCCTCTCGCCCCCTACCCTCTCACCCCTTCTCTACCTCCTGCCCCCCTACCCTCTCGCCCCCTACCCTCTCGCCCCTTCTCTACCTCCTGCCCCCCTACCCTCTCGCCCCCTACCCTCTCGCCCCTTCTCTACCTCCTGCCCCCCTACCCTCTCACCCCTTCTCTACCTCCTCCCCCCTACCCTCTCTCCCCTCTACCCAGTAGTACCCACCCTGTGTGTGATGGTTGGGTCACGGAAGGCCTTGCCTATCAGGTGCCCCAGGAGGGTGTTGGTCCTGTACCCTAACCCAGTACCCTAACCACAAACCTAACCCAGTATCCTAATCCACCACACAGTATCCTAACCCACTACCATGTATCCTACCCCAGCATCCTAACCCAGTATCCTAACCCAGTACCCTAACCACAAACCTAACCCAGTACCCTAACCCAGTACCCTAACCACAAACCTAACCCAGTACCCTAACCCAGTACCCTAACCACAAACCTAACCCAGTACCCTAACCACAAACCTAACCCAGTACCCTAACCCAGTACCCTAACCACAAACCTAACCCAGTACCCTAACCCAGTATCCTAATCCACCACAGAGTATCCTAACCCACTACCATGTATCCTAACCCACTACCATGTATCCTACCCCAGTACCCTAACCCAGTAACCTAACCCAGTATCCTAATCCACTGCACAGTATCCTAACCCAGTATCCTAACCCAGTACCCTAACCCAGTATCCTAACCCAGTA
>NC_092155.1:75636167-75703667 GCF_045791955.1 Oncorhynchus clarkii lewisi
CACACACATAAATACACACACAAATACACAAACACACATAAATACACACATAAATACACATAAATACACATAAACACACATAAGTACACAAACACACATAAATACACACATAAATACACAAACACACATAAATACACATAAAAACACATAAGTACACACATAAATACACAAACACACATAAATACACAAACACACATAAATACACACATAAATACACAAACACACATAAATACACACATAAATACACAAACACACATAAATACACACATAAATACACACAAATACACAAACACACATAAATACACATAGATTATCTATCCATCTGACTCAAAGAGCATGATCATTACACAGGTGCACCTTGTGCCGGGGGGACTATAAAAGGCCACTCTAAAATGTGCAGTTTTGTCACACAACACAATGCCACATATGTCTCAAGTTGAAAGAGCGTGGCAACTTTCTGGCTGGCTGACTGCAGGGATATCCAACAGAGCTGTTGGCTGAGAATGTCATGTTAATTTCTCTACCAACCGGCGTCACAACCGCAGACCACGTGAATGGCGTTGTGTGGGCAAGCGGTTTTCTGAAGTCAACGTTGTTAACTGATTGTCCCATAGTGGCGGTGGGGTTATGGTACGGGAGGCAGGCATAAGCTACGGACAACGAACACAATTACATTTTATCGATGGCAATTTGAATGCACAGAGATATCCTGACAAGATCCTGAGGCCCTGAGGCCCATTGTCGTGCCATTCATCCACCGCCATCACCTCATGTTTCAGCATGATAATGCACTGCCCCATGTCACAAGGATCTGTACATAATTCCTGGAAGCTGAACATGTTCTTCCATGGTCTGCGTTCTCACCAGACATGTCACCCATTGAGCATGTTTAGGATGCTCTGGATCGACGTGTACGACAGCGTGTTCCAGTTCCCTCCAATATCCAGCAACTTCACATTCATTGAAGAGGAGTGGGACAACATTCCACAGGCCACAATCAAAAAGCCTGACCCACTCTGTGTAAAGGAGATTTGTCGCGCTGCATGAGGCAAATGGTTTGTCACACCAGATACGGACTGGTTTTCTGATCCACTCCCCTACTTTTTGTTTTCAGGTATCTGTGACCAACAGATTAACAGTGCATCTGTATTCCCAGTCATGTGAAATCCATAGATTAGGGTCTAATGAATTTATTTCAATTGACAGATTATTTTATATCAACTGTCACGGTCACATGTTGCGCTTAAGATTTTTGTTCAGTATAGTTTACTTAACTAAAGTTACTTTTAAAATGTAGTTCACTACACCGAAACTACTTTGTGAAAAAATTATCATATCTAAATCTGAGATGTTATAGACTACAAATTGCAAGAACAGTTCACTCTGGAGACAGATGTTAACAGAATGTGTAATTTAGCCTATTACACATAAAACAGTTTGAAGTGAGAATCAGGCAGGTCTGAGGCCCAAACAGAAAGGACATTCAGGCAGGTCTGAGGCCCAAACAGAAAGGACATTCAGGCAGGTCTGAGGCCCAAACAGAAAGGACAATCAGGCAGGTCTGAGGCCCAAACAGAAAGGACATTCAGGCAGGTCTGAGGCCCAAACAGAAAGGACATTCAGGCAGGTCTGAGGCCCAAACAGAAAGGACATTCAGGCAGGTCTGAGGCCCAAACAGAAAGGACATTCAGGCAGGTCTGAGGCCCAAACAGAAAGGACAATCAGGCAGGTCTGAGGCCCAAACAGAAAGGACATTCAGGCAGGTCTGAGGCCCAAACAGAAAGGACATTCAGGCAGGTCTGAGGCCCAAACAGAAAGGACATTCAGGCAGGTCTGAGGCCCAAACAGAAAGGACATTCAGGCAGGTCTGAGGCCCAAACAGAAAGGACAATCAGGCAGGTCTGAGGCCCAAACAGAAAGGACATTCAGGCAGGTCTGAGGCCCAAACAGAAAGGACATTCAGGCAGGTCTGACGCCCAAACAGAAAGGACAATCAGGCAGGTCTGAGGCCCAAACAGAAAGGACATTCAGGCAGGTCTGAGGCCCAAACAGAAAGGACAATCAGGCAGGTCTGAGGCCCAAACAGAAAGGACATTCTGGACTACCCATAATTATTAGTCTTTCTTCAGAAAAAGTAGTGTGTAGTTCCAGTAGTTAACTACACAGCAAAAGAGTAATGAACTACTGCAAATATTACCAAGTCTGGATTTAGTTAAACTACCACCAAGCTACAGCAAGATGTAATTAAATGATTCTGCTGAACTACAGTGCATGTAATTCACTTCTCCCCAACACTGACTAGTAAATGGTATCATAGCGTGAGTCTACAGGTGAGACACTGACTAGTAAATGGTATTACAGCGTGAGTCTACAGGTGAGAAACTGACTAGTAAATGGCATTACAGCGTGAGTCTACAGGTGAGACACTGACTAGTAAATGGTATTACAGCGTGAGTCTACAGGTGAGACACTGACTAGTAAATGGTATTACAGTGTGAGTCTACAGGTGAGACACTGACTAGTAAATGGTATTACAGTGTGAGTCTACAGGTGAGACACTGACTAGTAAATGGCATTACAGCGTGAGTCTACAGGTGAGACACTGACTAGTAAATGGTATTACAGTGTGAGTCTACAGGTGAGACACTGACTAGTAAATGGTATTACAGCGTGAGTCTACAGGTGAGACACTGACTAGTAAATGGTATTACAGCGTGAGTCTACAGGTGAGACACTGACTAGTAAATGGTATTACAGCGTGAGTCTACAGGTGAGACACTGACTAGTAAATGGCATTATAGCGTGCGTCTACAGGTGAGACACTGACTAGTAAATGGTATTATAGCGTGAGTCTACAGGTGAGACACTGACTAGTAAATGGCATTACAGCGTGAGTCTACAGGTGAGACACTGACTAGTAAATGGCATTACAGCGTGAGTCTACAGGTGAGACACTGACTAGTAAATGGTATTACAGCGTGAGTCTACAGGTGAGACACTGACTAGTAAATGGTATTACAGCGTGAGTCTACAGATGAGACACTGACTAGTAAATGGTGTTACAGCGTGAGTCTACAGGTGAGACACTGACTAGTAAATGGTGTTACAGCGTGAGTCTACAGGTGAGACACTGACTAGTAAATGGCATTACAGCGTGAGTCTACAGGTGAGACACTGACTAGTAAATGGCATTATAGCGTGAGTCTACAGGTGAGACACTGACTAGTAAATGGTATTACAGCGTGAGTCTACAGGTGAGACACTGACTAGTAAATGGCATTACAGCGTGAGTCTACAGGTGAGACACTGACTAGTAAATGGTATTACAGTGTGAGTCTACAGGTGAGACACTGACTAGTAAATGGTATCATAGCGTGAGTCTACAGGTGAGACACTGACTAGTAAATGGCATTACAGCGTGAGTCTACAGGCGAGACACTGACTAGTAAATGGTATTACAGCGTGAGTCTACAGGTGAGACACTGACTAGTAAATGGCATTACAGCGTGAGTCTACAGGTGAGACACTGACTAGTAAATGGTATTACAGTGTGAGTCTACAGGTGAGACACTGACTAGTAAATGGCATTATAGCGTGAGTCTACAGGTGAGACACTGATTAGTAAATGGTATTACAGCGTGAGTCTACAGGTGAGACACTGACTAGTAAATGGTGTTATAGCGTGAGTCTACAGGTGAGACACTGATTAGTAAATGGTGTTATAGCGTGCGTCTACAGGTGAGACACTGACTAGTAAATGGCATTATAGCGTGAGTCTACAGGTGAGACACTGACTAGTAAATGGCATTATAGCGTGAGTCTACAGGTGAGACACTGACTAGTAAATGGCATTACAGTGTGAGTCTACAGGTGAGACACTGACTAGTAAATGGCATTATAGCGTGAGTCTACAGGTGAGACCCTGACTAGTAAATGGTATTACAGCGTGAGTCTACAGGTGAGACACTGATTAGTAAATGGTGTTACAGCGTGAGTCTACAGGTGAGACACTGACTAGTAAATGGTATTACAGCGTGAGTCTACAGGTGAGACACTGATTAGTAAATGGCATTACAGTGTGAGTCTACAGGTGAGACACTGACTAGTAAATGGTGTTATAGCGTGAGTCTACAGGTGAGACACTGACTAGTAAATGGCATTACAGTGTGAGTCTACAGGTGAGACACTGACTAGTAAATGGCATTACAGTGTGAGTCTACAGGTGAGACACTGATTAGTAAATGGTGTTACAGCGTGAGTCTACAGGTGAGACACTGACTAGTAAATGGCATTACAGTGTGAGTCTACAGGTGAGAAAGCAGGTGTGGGAATTCAGGCTGTTAAAACCCCTGGGCTAGAGGTCTGCTGCTGTTCTGTTTTATAACGTTCTGTTTTATAACTCTCTCTGTCTCTGTCTCCGTCTCTGTCTCTCTCTCTCTCTCTCTCTCTCTCTCTCTCTCTCTCTCTCTCTCTCTCTCTCTCTCTCCCACTCTCCCTCTCTGGGAATTGGGTGGCCCCGGGAATTTCATTTCACCATGCTCTACCCACTGAGCCATTCAGGACCACTAGCTAGCTGTTAGCCTGATCGTCATCACTAGCCCTCTTTAAGAGACCATTGATAATACGCCCCCCTCCAGAAAACTCCTCCTTAAAGCTTAAGCATCTGGATCACGTTCTGCGTGTGTGTTAGGATCTCTACGTGTGTGTTAGGATCTCTGCGTGTGTGTTAGGATCTCTGCGTGTGTGTTAGGATCTCTGCATGTGTGTTAGGATCTCTGCGTGTGTGTTAGGATCTCTGCGTGTGTGTTAGGATCTCGTTCTGCGTGTGGGTTAGGATCTCTGCGTGTGTGTTAGGATCTCTGCGTGTGGGTTAGGATCACGTTCTGCGTGTGTGTTAGGATCTCTGCGTGTGTGTTAGGATCTCTGCATGTGTGTTAGGATCTCTGCGTGTGTGTTAGGATCTCTGCGTGTGTGTTAGGATCTCGTTCTGCGTGTGGGTTAGGATCTCTGCGTGTGTGTTAGGATCTCTGCGTGTGGGTTAGGATCTCTGCGTGTGTGTTAGGATCACGTTCTGCGTGTGTGTTAGGATCTCTGCGTGTGTGTTAGGATCTCTGCATGTGTGTTAGGATCACGTTCTGCGTGTGTGTTAGGATCTCTGCGTGTGTGTTAGGATCTCTGCGTGTGTGTTAGGATCACGTTCTGCGTGTGTGTTATAGGATCACGTTCTGCGTGTGTGTTATTTTAAACACACATTAGTTTGTATAACATAGCTGCTGCTCTCCCTCCCTTTACGTTTCTCTCTTTACCTTCTTCTGAACCCTGATAATGTCTCTGCCTCGTGTTTTCCCTAAGAGTAAAATAATAAAGTACCGAAGCTGTAGCGGATCTAGCCAGGGCCTGTACTGACGCTGAGGTGGGCTGGCAGCAATGCTCGGAATGTTCCAGTCCACCACCTACTGATTGACAGCTTGTGCCTTCAGTCAGGTGGAAGCAGCTCTGTGAGAGCCCACCCACCCCACGGCCCCTGCCCCTGCCTCTCAAGGTTATTCCAAACCAAACCCCCGGAACCTCGGAATAACCCTTAGAATCACAAACATCTAAACGCACACAACTTAACACAAAAAAAAGGGAGAAAAACAAACTCAGGGGTTTAACTATAAAACCTCCCAGACACCTGCACTACTAACACACAAACCTAATCCTCTTCCTGAGCCTTCTTTTCTCAATGTTCAGGAAGCCAAATTCAGGAAGTCAAATTCAGCAAGTCAAATTCAGCAAGTCAAATTCAGGAAGTCAAATTCAGCAAGTCAAATTCAGGAAGCCAAATTCAGGAAGTCAAATTCAGCAAGTCAAATTCAGGAAGCCAAATTCAGCAAGTCAAATTCAGGAAGTCAAATTCAGGAAGCCAAATTCAGCAAGTCAAATTCAGCAAGTCAAATTCAGGAAGCCAAATTCAGCAAGTCAAATTCAGCAAGTCAAATTCAGGAAGTCAAATTCAGCAAGTCAAATTCAGGAAGTCAAATGAGTCTAATAGTTCTAGTCACAGGAACATGTAGTGATGGGGTTCAAATCAATGCTATTACATATCGCAATATTACTTTTGGACGATATTATATCGATACTTTGACTCCAAGTATCAATTTGTAAAAATAACAATTAAAAAAATATTTTTTTTTTCTAGGTGTCTGTAGCTGTGCCAAAACTCTGGTATGTTTCATCCTATAGCTTGTTCTACTTCTTTTTAGATAGTGAGCAAACATGTTATCAACACCTTTATTTCCATGATTGATGAAAACTCATTTTCTCTTGTCTCTATCTGGTCTCGCTCTAGTCTCTTTGCAGCAATATGTTTGGAACATCAAGTCACAATAAAATACTTTTGAATCGAGAGTATTGAATCGCAATGATTATAGAATCATGAGAATCACGATGCATATAGAATCATGAGAATCACGATGCATATAGAATCATGAGAATCACGATGCATATAGAATCATGAGAATCACGATGCATATAGAATCATGAGAATCACGATGCATATAGAATCATGAGAATCACGATGTATATAGAATCATGAGAATCACGATACATATAGAATCATGAGAATCACGATGCATATAGAATCATGAGAATCACGATGCATATAGAATCATGAGAATCACAATGCATATAGAATCATGAGAATCACGATGCATATAGAATCATGAGAATCACATGTAGAATCATGAGAGTCACAATACATATAGAATCATGAGAGTCACAATACATATAGAATCATGAGAATTGCGATACACATCGGCACCTAAGTATCGTGATAATATTGTATCGTGAGGTCCAATTCCCAGCCCTACTCACAGGCGAAGAACTGCCACGGCTGGTAGGTCTCTCCGAAGTCGGTGGAACGTTCTAGCACCCAGAGGTCTGGTCGAGGAGAGTTGGCAAACTTGATCAGGACATAGGCCACGTGGAAGAGCTGGAGAAAGAAGAGAATAAAATACATTCAACGTTTACTTTTCAGAGAAACATGAAAAAGGGGCCATATTTTAGGGCAATTCTCAAAGATGGGGGAGACAAATAGAGAGAGACATCTGCTTGTAAAAAATAACATCCAACACTTGTGATTTTAATCTGAAACACGGGGAATGTTTACATCAGGGGAATTCTCAGAATTCCTTTTGAAATATGAATAATCCCGCTTCTTTGCTTCTAGAATGTCATTGTCACACACAGTAACATTTAGACCTGAAAACACTTATTAACCTGTGTCCTGTGTCCTATTCTCCATAGGGCTCTGGTCAAAGGAAGTGCACTATTATAGAGAACATGATGGCATTTGGGATGCATCCCTGGACACTTCATAAAGGCTAATAAAATATGTGCTGTCCGATGTTAGGAATTGCGAGCTTAATTTCTCTATTCACCTAGTGGTGAGTTAAAAAAAAACAGAATTGTTCCCTTGATGCACTATTCAAAGAGAGTAATTTGGTAACAGAAAGGATGGACAGAAAGGATGGAATTTCTGTGTTAGGCTTTGACGTTTGTGTGTGTGTGATGTTTGTTCCCATCGATCTATCATCAAAGACAGACACAGAGAGAGAGAGAGAGAGAGAGAGAGAGAGAGAGAGAGAGAGAGAGAGACAGAGAGAGACAGAGAGAGAGAGAGAGAGAGAGAGAGAGAGAGAGAGACAGCGAGAAAGAGAGAGAGACAGCGAGAGAGACAGAGAGAGAGAGAGAAAGAGAGAGAGAGACAGCGAGAGAGAAAGAGAGAGAACGAGAGAGAGACAGAGAGAGAAAGAGAGAAAGAGAGAGAAAGAGAGAGAAACAGAGAGAGAGAGACAGAGAGAGAAAGAGAGAGAGAGACAGCGAGAAAGAGAGAGAAACAGCGAGAAAGAGAGCGAGAGAGAGACAGAGAGAGAGAGAGAGAGACAGACAAACAGAGTGAGATAGAGACGCAAGCTGAACAGTGGATATTTAGGTTAAGGTTGAGCTATTTCGCTCGCTCGGATGCTTCCTCTGGTGAGATTGATGCATCTTGCTGTCGGCGTCTCGGACCCCCCAAAGTGGGATTTTTGTTGCATTTGGAGGAGCTCATGTTTCATCCAGGCTGTAATTCACACTCTGGGGGCGTATAGTCTCCCTTACCAAACCCTTGGCGTTCCACCTATAGTGCGTTGAGTTCAAATATCCTTTATGTGTTGGAGTGTTCCTGTCACAGTTTCATATACACGAGGTAGAAGTGTACTTAGTACAGTACACAGCCTGGTCTCATAGACTAGACGTAACATAGTAAACGTAAATCCGAGTCACTCAAATGAGTATGATATGTTAAGTTCGGTATGATTACAAAAAAGATAGAAGGTTACGTAAAAGGAAAGGTTCTCCCGTTTTGAATGATATGGTTTGAGTGTTTCTCTGAGGGATGTTCTATCAATCCCCAGGGGGTCATTTCCTGTTTTCATGTGTATCTGAGTTAATGACGTTCCAGCAGGCAGAAATCCATCCGGTATGACGTTGCACCGTGGTAAAGTCTCTCCCCACTACACTGGCAGTTAATAGGAATATGACTTTCAGATCGCTAAAATGTCTATCGTACATGTCAGACATTAATAACCAAAGAGGATGTCTTCTCTCGACTGAGCCATTTATCATATTTTTTTTTTGAGAAGTTCCTACCTCGAGAATTGTGTAATTTAATGGAGGGTCTAGCACATTTTCTCCTATTTGTCTGCCTCTACAGTCCAGGGTGCATTGCATGGTGCCGTTGCCAGAGATATTACAGAAGAAAGGAGATAGGAATCGAAATAAATGAGCATTTAACACCCCCACCCAGCAGACTGTCGATCAATCTCTTCACGTCGTCATGCTGCATCACTTGCCTGCTAAGCTAATCGTCCCTTCTCAGAGTCAGTGCATATGTCGAGAAACATGCCTATTTTCCTTGAAAGTACTTAATGTCACGATTCCCTTTAGCTATACAATATACAAAACAAAACCAACAGTTTACAGTATCTATGATTTGTATGACAGAGGTGCACAACTTGACCAGGGCTCATGACCAGGGCTCATGACTAGGGCTCATGACCAAGGCTCATAGGGCTGTACTATGTAGGAAGTAGGGTGTCTTTTGGGACACAACTAGGGCTTCACGCCTGTGAACTGTCCCTAATGTGCCCCAGACGTTACTGTAATCGGGTGTGAGGTTTTTGCTCTCGGCCAATAGGGTGTGAGGTTTTTGATTTCGGCCAATAGGGTGTGAGGTTACAGTTCTGTATCGCCCTGTTAGATAAGCTCTTTCATAACCCAGTTAGAACAACTTCCTGTTAGATAAGATCCTTCATGCCCCAGTTAGAACAACTTCCTGTTAGATAAGATCCTTCATGCCCCAGTTAGAACAACTTCCTGTTAGATAAGCTCCTTCATAACCCAGTTAGAACAACTTCCTGTTAGATAAGATCCTTCTTGCCCCAGTTAGAACAACTTCCTGTTAGATAAGCTCCTTCATAACCCAGTTAGAACAACTTCCTGTTAGATAAGCTCCTTCATAACCCAGTTAGAACAACTTCCTGTTAGATAAGATCCTTCATGCCCCAGTTAGAACAACTTCCTGTCTGGAAAAGGAAGGGACCTGAAACCAGTTTTAAGTTTCCAGTTCAGTCATTGTGTCAGTCAGGTGTGTGTGTGTGTGTGTGTGTGTGTGTGTTTGCGTCCGTGCGTGCGTGCGTACGTGCGTGTGTGTGTGTGTGTGTGTTTGCGTGCGTGCGTACGTGCGTGTGTGTGCGTGTGTGTGCGTGCGTGCGCGCGTGCAAGCGTGCATGTGTGTGCGTGCGTGCACGGGTGCGTGTGTGTGTGTGTGTGTGCGTGCGTGCGTGCGTGCGCGTGCAAGCGTGCATGTGTGTGCGTGCGTGCGCGGGTGCGTGTGTGTGTGTGTGCGTTGAACAGCATCCATACTAAACCTGTAGTATTGCCAAGCGGTACTGGTATCTCGTTGGTTAATAAGTCATTCTACCACCTCAATACTATTCATGAAATGTAGAGCTTGAAGGAATCATTGACCTTTGACCCAGAGTTTCACCAACCTCCCAGACAGGACCTCTATCTATTCAACGGCAAAATAAGGAGACAAAATACTCAAAGTCCAAGCTGATTGCTTTTATTAAATACGTTTATTTTGATATTGTGTGCTGAATTATATTGTTTTATACATATGTGTGTATGTTTTATTGTTCTGTTGTTATTGTAATGTAAACAGGGCTCTCTTGTAAAAAAAAAGAAGATTTTTAATCTCAATGTGACTCCCTGTTTAAAGGTTAAATAAATCACATTAAAATGGCTTTTGAAATGCATCCGAGCAATAAATGCCTGGGATCAGTGAATGGCCCTGTGAGGATGATCTCTCACTCACACACTCTCTCTCTCTCTCTCACTCACTCACTCACTCACTCACACACTCTCTCTCACTCACTCACTCACTCTCTCACTCACTCACTCACTCACTCACTCACTCACTCACTCACACACTCTCTCTCACTCACTCACTCACTCACTCACTCACTCACTCACTCACTCACACACTCTCTCTCACTCACTCACTCTCTCACTCACTCACTCACTCACTCACTCTCTCACTCACACACTCTCTCTCACTCACTCACTCTTTCACTCACTCACTCACTCACTCACTCACTCACTCACTCACACACTCTCTCTCACTCACACACTCACTCACTCACTCACTCACTCACTCACACACTCTCTCTCTCTCTCTCACTCACTCACTCACTCACTCACTCACTCACTCACTCACTCACACACTCACTCACTCACACACTCTCTCTCACTCACTCACTCTCTCACTCACTCACTCACTCACTCACTCACTCACTCACTCACTCACTCACTCTCACACTCACTCTCTCTCTCTCACACTCACTCTCTCACACTCTCTCTCTCTCTCTCTCTCTCTCACACACACACACACACACACACACACACACACACACACACACACACACACACACACACACACAGTAGGGTTATTAATTGTACACATTCCTCGGGGAGTTGGTTGTGCATTCCAGAATCCTGCTGCCCCAGATTACCATGGTGATTAGCAGGGAGAAGGAAGGGGGGGGGGGGGGGGGGGGGGGGGTTTGAACGATGGGCCTGCTGGCACCTGAGAGAGGTAGGGGGATAGAGAAAGAGGGAGAGAGGGATGGTAGGAAAGGAGTTTAACCCAATCTCATACACGCCCAGGTCAAAATGCCACAGGCCAAAGGGAGTTTAAGGGACAGTCTGATCTCAGGGAAAGGGGGAGAAAGAGAGAGAGAGAGAGAGAGGGGGGGGGGGGGGGGGAAGAGAGAGGTAAGTAGTGAAAAAGGTGAAAAGTAGTGCACTATATCAGGCCCTGGTCTAAAGTAGTGTACTATATAGGGCTCTGGTCTAAAGTAGTGCACTATATAGGGCTCTGGTCTAAAATAGTGCACTATATCAGGCCCTGGTCTAAAGTAGTGCACTATATCAGGTCCTGGTCTAAAGTAGTGCACTATATCAGGCTCTGGACTACAGTAGTGCACTATATCAGGCCCTGGTCTAAAGTAGTGCACTATATAAGGCTCTGGTCTAAAGTAGTGCACTATATCGGGCTCTGGTCTAAAGTAGTGCACTATATCAGGCTCTGGTGAAAAGTAGTGCACTATATCAGGCCCTGGTCTAAAGTAGTGCACTATATCAGGCTCTGGTCTAAAGTAGTGCACTATATAGGGTTCTGGTCTAAAGTAGTGCACTATATAGGGCTCTGGTCTAAAGTAGTGCACTCTATAGGGCTCTGGTCTAAAGTAGTGCACTATATAGGGCTCTGGTCTAAAGTAGTGCACTATATAGGGCTCTGGTCTAAAGTAGTGCACTACTAGGGCTCTGGTGAAAAGTAGTGCACTATATCAGGCTCTGGTCTAAAGTAGTGCACTATATAGGGCTCTGGTGAAAAGTAGTGCACTATATCAGGCTCTGGACTAAAGTAGTGCACTACGTAGGGAATCAGCCAGAGTGTTTACAGTCCAGAGGGACAGCGGTGGAGACGGGTCACATCAGAGAGGAGAGGCTCCTGAGAAGTCCAGAAGTCTGTACACACTCCATGTACACAATCACTAACTCTCAGAGTTAACCTGATGTCCTCATTCACTAACTCTCAGAGTTAACCTGATGTCCTCAATCACTAACTCTCAGAGTTAACCTGATGTCCTCAATCACTAACTCTCAGAGTTAACCTGAGTCCTCAATCACTAACTCTCAGAGTTAACCTGAGTCATTGAGCTAATTCCAAGAGAGAGCCGGCTGCTTGATGAGACTCCCAGATCAGAGAGGACAGGATCCTGAGAAGTCTACAGAAGTTTCTCCCTGCTCACAATCACTGACTCTCTCTGACAAGCAAGCAGGCAGGCAGGCAGGCAGGCAGGCAGGCAGGCAGGCAGACACACACACACACACACACACACACACACACACACACACACACACACGTACGTACGCCTTCAAGCACAAACACTCACACAGTCCATTACTGAAATAGCTTAGGCCCAGCCCTGATAGGAGGTTGGAAGAAACATGTCTCTACACCTCCCCTGTCCTCTACCCCTGTCCTCCCCTTTCCTCCCCTGTCCTCTACCCCTGTCCTCCCCTCATCTCCCCTGTCCTCCCCTTTCCTCCCCTGTCCTCTACCCCTGTCCTCCCCTGTCCTCCCCTGTCCTTCCCTCTCCTCCCCTGTCCTTCCCTGTCCTCCCCTCTCCTCCCCTATCATCTACCCCTGCCCCCCCTCTCCTCCCCTGTCCTCCCCTCGCCGTTAACCACAGGTTCTGTCAGACCTGGGCTCTGACCGTTAACCACAGGTTCTGTCAGACCTGGGCTCTGACCGTTAACCACAGGTTCTGTCAGACCTGGGCTCTGACCGTTAACCACAGGTTCTGTCAGACCTGGGCTCTGACCGTTAACCACAGGTTCTGTCAGACCTGGGCTCTGACCGTTAACCACAGGTTCTGTCAGACCTGGACTCTGACCGTTAACCACAGGTTCTGTCAGACCTGGGCTCTGACCGTTAACCACAGGTTCTGTCGGACCTGGACTCTGACCGTTAACCACAGGTTCTATCAGACCTGGGCTCTGAACGTTAACCACAGGTTCTGTCAGACCTGGGCTCTGACCGTTAACCACAGGTTCTGTCAGACCTGGGCTCTGACCGTTAACCACAGGTTCTGTCAGACCTGGGCTCTGACCGTTAACCACAGGTTCTGTCAGACCTGGGCTCTGACCGTTAACCACAGGTTCTGTCGGACCTGGACTCTGACCGTTAACCACAGGTTCTGTCAGACCTGGACTCTGACTGTTAACCTAAAAAAAAATGGGGGGGGCTGGGGGGTAGAGGGTTCGGAGGCTGGGGGGTAGAGGGTTGGGGGGCTGGGGGTAGAGGGTTGGGGGGCTGGGGGGTAGAGGGTTCGGGGGCTGGGGGGTAGAGGGTTCGGGGGCTGGGGGGTAGAGGGTTGGAGTGCTAGTGTACTGGGGGCTAGGGGGTAGAGGGTTGGTACTGGGGGTAGAGGGCTGGGGGGTAGAGGCTTGGTACTGGGGGTAGAGGGTTGGTACTGGGGGTAGAGGGTTGGTACTGGGGATAGAGGGTTGGGGGGTAGAGGGTGCATGGAGGGGATGGAGAGGACCAGGGTGTGTCGCGCCTGGTGAGGTCATTCCCAGGAAGTGTCATTTGGACGAGTTCTATCTATTATTATATCAATGGAGTCGTCATGCAGAACACCAACACTCTCTAAGGGCTCTACGCCCATCTGCACTCCAGTTGCCGACTGTTATTACAAAGACCTCTCATGCATACATACTGTAGTCCCTTAAAATGAGCCGGGGGAAATCGCCACGCATCGTCACATAAAGTTCAGACAGAGGATGATTATGGTCTTTTCCCCCCAAAAAAACAATGGTATGTTTCCTTCCAGAGGACAGGCTCAGTCTCTATACACATCGAGAGGACAGGAGCCAGGCTGACATGTTGGTTCTTGACTCAGGGGCCCATGAACAGGAGACAGATCATGGAACAAGGCTTAGTGGAAAGATTGAAGAGGCCTTCTCAGGGTACTCCTATCAGGCAGCAGAAGAGAGGGGGACAGGACACATTGGGCCTTGTCGAGATTTGAGGGGGAGAGATGAGGGGGAGAGATGAGGGGGAGAGATGAAGGGGGAGAGATGAAGGGGGAGAGATGAGGAGGAGAGATGAGGAAGAGAGATGAAGGGAGAGAGATGAAGGGGGAGAGATGGAGGGGGAGAGATGATGGGGGAGAGATGGAGGGGGAGAGATGAAGGGGGAGAGATGAAGGAGGGGAGATGAGGGAGAGAGATGAGGAGGAGAGATGAGGAAGAGAGATGAAGGGAGAGAGATGAAGGGGGAGAGATGAGGAGGAGAGATAAGGAGGAGAGATGAGGGAGATAGATGAAGGGAGAGAGATGAAGGGAGAGAGATGAGGAAGAGAGATGAAGGGAGAGAGATGAAGGGGGAGAGATGAGGAGGAGAGATGAGGAGGAGAGATGAGGGGGAGAGATGAAGGGAGAGAGATGAGGGGGAGAGATGAAGGGGAGAGATGAAGGGGAAGAGATGAAGGGGGAGATGAAGGGGGAGAGATGAAGGGGGAGAGATGAAGGGGGGAAGATGAAGGGGGAGAGATGAAGGGGAGAGATGAAGGGGGGAAGATGAAGGGGGAGAGATGAAGGGGAGAGATGAAGGGGAAGAGATGAAGGGGGAGAGATGAGGGGGGGAAGATGAAGGGGGAGAGATGAAGGGGAGAGATGAAGGGGAAGAGATGAAGGGGGAGAGATGAAGGGGGAGATGAAGGGGGAGAGATGGAGGGGGAGAGATGAAGGGGGAGAGATGAAGGGGTGGAGATGAAGGGGGAGAGACGAAGGGGAGGCACTGTCCTCTTGTGCTCCAGCTACCATAGGTGTCTGTCTGTACTACCTGTGTGTGTGTGTGTGTGTGCGTGCGTGCGTGCGTGTGTGAGCGAGCATGGACACCATTCTCTAATCCACTGAGTCAGATCTCCTCATACAGGATCTCTGACCGTGACTAAAGACACAGGGAGAGATAACAGGCTACATAAAACAGCTCCCTGTCACACGTCATGTCTTACACCCTGCAGCATGCTGGGATGCCCTTCACCTATTCTCCTATAGAAACATGGTTACACCCTGCAGCATGCTGGGATGCCCTTCACCTATTCTCCTATAGAAACATGGCTACACCCTGCAACATGCTGGGATGCCCTTCACCTATTCTCCTACAGAAACATGGCTACACTCTGCAGCATGCTGGGATGCCCTTCACCTATTCTCCTATAGAAACATGGCTACACCCTGTAGCATGCTGGGATGCCCTTCACCTATTCTCCTATAGAAACATGACTACACCCTGCAGCATGCTGGGATGCCCTTCACCTATTCTCCTATAGAAACATGGTTACACCCTGCAGCATGCTGGGATGCCCTTCACCTATTCTCCTACAGAAACATGGCTACACCCTGCAACATGCTGGGATGCCCTTCACCTATTCTCCTATAGAAACATGGCTACACCCTGCAACATGCTGGGATGCCCTTCACCTATTCTCCTACAGAAACATGGCTACACTCTGCAGCATGCTGGGATGCCCTTCACCTATTCTCCTATAGAAACATGGCTACACCCTGTAGCATGCTGGGATGCCCTTCACCTATTCTCCTATAGAAACATGACTACACCCTGCAGCATGCTGGGATGCCCTTCACCTATTCTCCTATAGAAACATGGCTACACCCTGTAGCATGCTGGGATGCCCTTCACCTATTCTCCTATAGAAACATGGCTACACCCTGCAGCATGCTGGGATGCCCTTCACCTATTCTCCTATAGAAACATGACTACACCCTGCAGCATGCTGGGATGCCCTTCACCTATTCTCCTATAGAAACATGGCTACACCCTGCAGCATGCTGGGATGCCCTTCACCTATTCTCCTATAGAAACATGGCTACACTCTGCAGCATGCTGGGATGCCCTTCACCTATTCTCCTATAGAAACATGGCTACACCCTGCAGCATGCTGGGATGCCCTTCACCTATTCTCCTATAGAAACATGGCTACACTCTGCAGCATGCTGGGATGCCCTTCACCTATTCTCCTATAGAAACATGGCTACACCCTGTAGCATGCTGGGATGCCCTTCACCTATTATCCTATAGAAACATGGTTACACCCTGCAGCATGCTGGGATGCCCTTCACCTATTCTCCTATAGAAACATGGCTACACTCTGCAGCATGCTGGGATGCCCTTCACCTATTCTCCAATAGAAACATGACTACACCCTGCAGCATGCTGGGATGCCCTTCACCTATTCTCCTATAGAAACATGGTTACACCCTGCAGCATGCTGGGATGCCCTTCACCTATTCTCCTATAGAAACATGGCTACACTCTGCAGCATGCTGGGATGCCCTTCACCTATTCTCCTATAGAAACATGGCTACACTCTGCAGCATGCTGGGATGCCCTTCACCTATTCTCCTATAGAAACATGGCTACACCCTGCAGCATGCTGGGATGCCCTTCACCTATTCTCCTATAGAAACATGGCTACACTCTGCAGCATGCTGGGATGCCCTTCACCTATTCTCCTATAGAAACATGGTTACACCCTGCAGCATGCTGGGATGCCCTTCACCTATTCTCCTATAGAAACATGGCTACACTCTGCAGCATGCTGGGATGCCCTTCACCTATTCTCCTATAGAAACATGGCTACACTCTGCAGCATGCTGGGATGCCCTTCACCTATTCTCCTATAGAAACATGGTTACACTCTGCAGCATGCTGGGATGCCCTTCACCTATTCTCCTACAGAAACATGGCTACACCCTGTAGCATGCTGGGATGCCCTTCACCTATTCTCCTATAGAAACATGACTACACCCTGCAGCATGCTGGGATGCCCTTCACCTATTCTCCTATAGAAACATGGTTACACCCTGCATACTGGGATGCCCTTCACCTATTCTCCTACAGAAACATGGCTACACTCTGCAGCATGCTGGGATGCCCTTCACCTATTCTCCTATAGAAACATGGCTACACTCTGCAGCATGCTGGGATGCCCTTCACCTATTCTCCTATAGAAACATGGCTACACTCTGCAGCATGCTGGGATGCCCTTCACCCATTCTCCTATAGAAACATGGCTACACTCTGCAGCATGCTGGGATGCCCTTCACCTATTCTCCTATAGAAACATGGCTACACCCTGCAGCATGCTGGGATGCCCTTCACCTATTCTCCTATAGAAACATGACTACACCCTGCAGCATGCTGGGATGCCCTTCACCTATTCTCCTATAGAAACATGGCTACACCCTGCAGCATGCTGGGATGCCCTTCACCTATTCTCCTATAGAAACATGACTACACCCTGCAGCATGCTGGGATGCCCTTCACCTATTCTCCTATAGAAACATGGTTACACCCTGCAGATGCATCCAAAGGGAGAGAGAGAAAGTCCCAACAACAAACCACGTGACTGGAATCACAATTGGATCTTTCTCCTATAAATACCGGCAGGGTAGCCTAGTGGTTAGAGTGGCGGACTAGTAACCGAAAGGTTGCTAGTTCAAATCCCCGAGCTGACAAGGTACAAATCTGTCCTTCTGCCCCTGAACAGGCAGTTAACCCACTGTTCCTAGGCCGTCATTGAAAATAAGAATTTGTTCTTAACTGACTTGCCTAGTTAAATAAAGGTTAAATAAAATATTTAACCCTCAACCTGTGGTTTAGGAAACAAGTTTCCCCTGAGAGCTCTCCTCAACCTGTGGTTTAGGAAACAAGTTTCCCCTGAGAGCTCTCCTCAACCTGTGGTTTAGGAAACAAGTTTCCCCTGAGAGCTCCCCTCAACCTGTGGTTTAGGAAACAAGTTTCCCCTGAGAGCTCCCCTCAACCTGTGGTTTAGGAAACAAGTTTCCCCTGAGAGCTCCCCTCAACCTGTGGTTTAGGAAACAAGTTTCCCCTGAGAGCTCCCCTCAACCTGTGGTTTAGGAAACAAGTTTCCCCTGAGAGCTCCCCTCAACCTGTGGTTTAGGAAACAAGTTTCCCCTGAGAGCTCCCCTCAACCTGTGGTTTAGGAAACAAGTTTCCCCTGAGAGCTCCCCTCAACCTGTGGTTTAGGAAACAAGTTTCCCCTGAGAGCTCCCCTCAACCTGTGGTTTAGGAAACAAGTTTCAAAGGGATGATGGACGTGGCCATGTTCCGTCAAAACTTGGGTGAGAACCTCCTTCCTTCTTTGGTGTTCAATTTCCTGTATCGGCTGTTGGTACGGTTTGAGGTGGCACCACAGGTCCCAGAGTGGTGTGTCGGGAAAACAATATAGGGGAATGGTAGATTTTCCTGACCTGGTTGCCTGTTTACCTGCACACGGCCTGGGCTATGTGTGACTTTCATGTTGAGGCCCTCTTTGCAGGGACCTAACTCACTCTATTAAATTAATCAAAACAGGAAAATATTTGGCTAGAAATTCTAAAGGAAATTATTTCCATCACTGCATATAGGTAATTAAAACAGGAAAATATATGGCTAGAAATTCTAAAGAAAATGATTTCAAGAGAGAAAAATGTCCTTCTGTGTGCTACCTATATGCAGTGATGGAAATAATTTCCTTGATTAATTTAATAGAGTGAGTTAGGTCCCTGTAGTAGAAGGACATATTAATATTATAAATATATAAATATATATAAATATTTTCCTGTTTTGATTACCTATATGCAGTGATGGAAAAAGTACCCACTTGTCATACTTGAATAAAGATACTTGAGTCATTTTCTATTAAGGTAACAGACATGCAGTAAAATACTACTTGAGTAAAAAGATTTAAAAGTATCTGGTCTTAAATACTTTACCAGGGAAGTCAGTTTTAAGAGCAAATTCTCATTTACAATGACGGCCTTGTCCAGGGGCAGAACGACAGATTTGTACCTTGTCAGCTCGGGGGTTTTGATCTAGCAACCTTTCGGTTAACCACTAGGCTACCCTGCCACCTCTACACTCTAACCACTAGGCTACCCTGCCGCCTCTACACTCTAACCACTAGGCTACCCTGCCACCTCTACACTCTAACCACTAGGCTACCTGCCACCTCTACACTCTAACCACTAGGCTACCCTGCCACCTCTACACTCTAACCACTAGGCTACCCTGCCGCCTCTACACTCTAACCACTAGGCTACCCTGCCACCTCTACACTCTAACCACTAGGCTACCCTGCCACCTCTACACTCTAACCACTAGGCTACCTGCTGCCCCTACACTCTAACCACTAGGCTACCTGCCACCTCTACACTCTAACCACTAGGCTACCCTGCCACCTCTACACTCTAACCACTAGGCCACCCTGCCACCTCTACACTCTAACCACTAGGCTACCCTGCCACCTCTACACTCTAACCACTAGGCTACCCTGCCACCTCTACACTCTAACCACTAGGCTACCTGCCACCTCTACACTCTAACCACTAGGCTACCCTGCCACCTCTACACTCTAACCACTAGGCTACCCTGCCACCTCTACACTCTAACCACTAGGCTACCTGCCACCTCTACACTCTAACCACTAGGCTACCTGCCACCTCTACACTCTAACCACTAGGCTACCCTGCCACCTCTACACTCTAACCACTAGGCTACCCTGCCACCTCTACACTCTAACCACTAGGCTACCCTGCCACCTCTACACTCTAACCACTAGGCTACCCTGCCGCCCCAAATATACTTAAGTATCAAAAGTAAAAGCATAAATCTTTTCAAATTCCTTATATTAAGCAAACCAGGCAGAAACATTTTCTGTTTTTATTTAAATTTACAGATAGCCAGGGGAACACTCCAACACTCAGATATCATTTACAGATAGCCAGGGGAACACTCCATCACTCAGACATCCTTTACAGATAGCCAGGGGTACACTCCAACACTCAGATATCATTTACAGATAGCCAGGGGAACACTCCATCACTCAGACATCCTTTACAGATAGCCAGGGGAACACTCCAACACTCAGATATCATTTACAGATAGCCAGGGGAACACTCCATCACTCAGACATCCTTTACAGATAGCCAGGGGAACACTCCAACACTCAGATATCATTTACAGATAGCCAGGGGAACACTCCATCACTCAGACATCCTTTACAGATAGCCAGGGGAACACTCCAACACTCAGATATCATTTACAGATAGCCAGGGGAACACTCCATCACTCAGACATCATTTACAGATAGCCAGGGGAACACTCCAACATCATTTACAGATAGCCAGGGGAACACTCCATCACTCAGACATCATTTACAGATAGCCAGGGGAACACTCCAACATCATTTACAGATAGCCAGGGGAACACTCCAACACTCAGACATCATTTACAGATAGCCAGGGGTACACTCCAACATCATTTACAGATAGCCAGGGGAACACTCCAACACTCAGACATCATTTACAGATAGCCAGGGGTACACTCCAACATCATTTACAGATAGCCAGGGGAACACTCAAACACTCAGACATCATTTACAGATAGCCAGGGGAACACTACAACACTCAGACATCATTACAGATAGCCAGGGGAACACTCCAACACTCAGACATAATTTACAGATAGCCAGGGGAACACTCCAACACTCAGACATAATTTACAGATAGCCAGGGGAACACTCCATCACTCAGACATCATTACAGATAGCCAGGGGAACACTCCAACACTCAGACATCATTTACAGATAGCCAGGGGAACACTCCATCACTCAGACATCATTTACAAACGAAGCACCAGATCAGAGGCAGTAGGGATGACCAGGGATGTTCTCTGTTTAGTGAGTCCTCCAGATCAGAGGCAGTAGGGATGACCAGGGATGTTCTCTGTTTAGTGAGTCCTCCAGATCAGAGGCAGTAGGGGGGACCAGGGATGTTCTCTGTTTAGTGAGTCCTCCAGATCAGAGGCAGTAGGGGGGACCAGGGATGTTCTCTGTTTAGTGAGTCCTCCAGATCAGAGGCAGTAGGGATGACCAGGGATGTTCTCTGTTTAGTGAGTCCACCAGGTCAGAGGCAGTAGGGGGGACCAGGGATGTTCTCTGTTTAGTGAGTCCACCAGATCAGAGGCAGTAGAGATGACCAGGGATGTTCTCTGTTTAGTGAGTCCTCCAGATCAGAGGCAGTAGGGATGACCAGGGATGTTCTCTGTTTAGTGAGTCCTCCAGATCAGAGGCAGTAGGGAGGACCAGGGATGTTCTCTGTTTAGTGAGTCCTCCAGATCAGAGACAGTAGGGATAACCAGGGATGTTCTCTGTTTAGTGAGTCCTCCAGATCAGAGGCAGTAGATGACCAGGGATGTTTTCTGTTTAGTGAGTCCACCAGATCAGAGGCAGTAGGGATGACCAGGGATGTTCTCTGTTTAGTGAGTCCTCCAGATCAGAGGCAGTAGGGAGGACCAGGGATGTTCTCTGTTTAGTGAGTCCTCCAGATCAGAGGCAGTAGATGACCAGGGATGTTTTCTGTTTAGTGAGTCCACCAGATCAGAGGCAGTAGGGATGACCAGGGATGTTCTCTGTTTAGTGAGTCCTCCAGATCAGAGGCAGTAGATGACCAGGGATGTTCTCTGTTTAGTGAGTCCACCAGATCAGAGGCAGTAGGGATGACCAGGGATGTTCTCTGTTTAGTGAGTCCTCCAGATCAGAGGCAGTAGGGATGACCAGGGATGTTCTCTGTTTAGTCTGTCCTCCAGATCAGAGGCAGTAGGGATGACCAGGGATGTTCTCTGTTTAGTGAGTCCTCCAGATCAGAGGCAGTAGATGACCAGGGATGTTCTCTGTTTAGTGAGTCCTCCAGATCAGAGGCAGTAGGGATGACCAGGGATGTTCTCTGTTTAGTGAGTCCTCCAGATCAGAGGCAGTAGGGAGGACCAGGGATGTTCTCTGTTTAGTGAGTCCTCCAGATCAGAGGCAGTAGATAACCAGGGATGTTCTCTGTTTAGTGAGTCCTCCAGATCAGAGGCAGTAGGGATGACCAGGGATGTTCTCTGTTTAGTGAGTCCTCCAGATCAGAGGCAGTAGGGATAACCAGGGATGTTATCTGTTTAGTGAGTCCTCCAGATCAGAGGCAGTAGGGATGACCAGGGATGTTCTCTGTTTAGTGAGTCCTCCAGATCAGAGGCAGTAGGGATGACCAGGGATGTTCTCTGTTTAGTGAGTCCTCCAGATCAGAGGCAGTAGGGATAACCAGGGATGTTATCTGTTTAGTGAGTCCTCCAGATCAGAGGCAGTAGGGATGACCAGGGATGTTCTCTGTTTAGTGAGTCCTCCAGATCAGAGGCAGTAGGGATAACCAGGGATGTTCTCTGTTTAGTGAGTCCTCCAGATCAGAGGCAGTAGATGACCAGGGATGTTCTCTGTTTAGTGAGTCCTCCAGATCAGAGGCAGTAGATGACCAGGGATGTTCTCTGTTTAGTGAGTCCACCAGATCAGAGGCAGTAGGGATGACCAGGGATGTTCTCTGTTTAGTGAGTCCTCCAGATCAGAGGCAGTAGATGACCAGGGATGTTCTCTGTTTAGTGAGTCCTCCAGATCAGAGGCAGTAGATGACCAGGGATGTTCTCTGTTTAGTGAGTCCTCCAGATCAGAGGCAGTAGGGATAACCAGGGATGTTCTATGTTTAGTGAGTCCTCCAGATCAGAGGCAGTAGGGATAACCAGGGATGTTCTCTGTTTAGTGAGTCCTCCAGATCAGAGGCAGTAGATGACCAGGGATGTTCTCTGTTTAGTGAGTCCTCCAGATCAGAGGCAGTAGATGACCAGGGATGTTCTCTGTTTAGTGAGTCCACCAGATCAGAGGCAGTAGGGATGACTAGGGATGTTCTCTGTTTAGTGAGTCCTCCAGATCAGAGGCAGTAGATGACCAGGGATGTTCTCTGTTTAGTGAGTCCTCCAGATCAGAGGCAGTAGGGATAACCAGGGATGTTCTCTGTTTAGTGAGTCCTCCAGATCAGAGGCAGTAGGGATGACCAGGGATGTTCTCTGTTTAGTGAGTCCTCCAGATCAGAGGCAGTAGGGATAACCAGGGATGTTATCTGTTTAGTGAGTCCTCCAGATCAGAGGCAGTAGGGATGACCAGGGATGTTCTCTGTTTAGTGAGTCCTCCAGATCAGAGGCAGTAGGGATAACCAGGGATGTTCTCTGTTTAGTGAGTCCTCCAGATCAGAGGCAGTAGATGACCAGGGATGTTCTCTGTTTAGTGAGTCCTCCAGATCAGAGGCAGTAGATGACCAGGGATGTTCTCTGTTTAGTGAGTCCACAAGATCAGAGGCAGTAGGGATGACCAGGGATGTTCTCTGTTTAGTGAGTCCTCCAGATCAGAGGCAGTAGATGACCAGGGATGTTCTCTGTTTAGTGAGTCCTCCAGATCAGAGGCAGTAGATGACCAGGGATGTTCTCTGTTTAGTGAGTCCTCCAGATCAGAGGCAGTAGGGATAACCAGGGATGTTCTATGTTTAGTGAGTCCTCCAGATCAGAGGCAGTAGGGATAACCAGGGATGTTCTCTGTTTAGTGAGTCCTCCAGATCAGAGGCAGTAGATGACCAGGGATGTTCTCTGTTTAGTGAGTCCTCCAGATCAGAGGCAGTAGATGACCAGGGATGTTCTCTGTTTAGTGAGTCCACCAGATCAGAGGCAGTAGGGATGACTAGGGATGTTCTCTGTTTAGTGAGTCCTCCAGATCAGAGGCAGTAGATGACCAGGGATGTTCTCTGTTTAGTGAGTCCTCCAGATCAGAGGCAGTAGGGATAACCAGGGATGTTCTCTGTTTAGTGAGTCCTCCAGATCAGAGGCAGTAGGGATGACCAGGGATGTTCTCTGTTTAGTGAGTCCTCCAGATCAGAGGCAGTAGGGATAACCAGGGATGTTCTCTGTTTAGTGAGTCCTCCAGATCAGAGGCAGTAGATGACCAGGGATGTTCTCTGTTTAGTGAGTCCTCCAGATCAGAGGCAGTAGATGACCAGGGATGTTCTCTGTTTAGTGAGTCCACCAGATCAGAGGCAGTAGGGATGACCAGGGATGTTCTCTGTTTAGTGAGTCCTCCAGATCAGAGGCAGCAGATGACCAGGGATGTTCTCTGTTTAGTGAGTCCTCCAGATCAGAGGCTAGTAGGGATGATCAGGGATGTTCTCTGTTTAGTGAGTCCTCCAGATCAGAGGCAGTAGGGATGACCAGGGATGTTCTCTGTTTAGTGAGTCCTCCAGATCAGAGGCAGTAGGGATGACCAGGGATGTTCTCTGTTTAGTGAGTCCTCCAGATCAGAGGCAGTAGGGATGACCAGGGATGTTCTCTGTTTAGTGAGTCTTCCAGATCAGAGGCAGTAGGGATGACCAGGGATGTTCTCTGTTTAGTGAGTCCTCCAGATCAGAGGCAGTAGGGATGACCAGGGATGTTCTCTGTTTAGTGAGTCCTCCAGATCAGAGGCAGTAGGGATGACCAGGGATGTTCTCTGTTTAGTGAGTCCTCCAGATCAGAGGCAGTAGGGATGACCAGGGATGTTCTCTGTTTAGTGAGTCCTCCAGATCAGAGGCAGTAGGGATGACCAGGGATGTTCTCTGTTTAGTGAGTCCTCCAGATCAGAGGCAGTAGGGATGACCAGGGATGTTCTCTGTTTAGTGAGTCCTCCAGATCAGAGGCAGTAGATGACCAGGGATGTTCTCTGTTTAGTGAGTCCTCCAGATCAGAGGCAGTAGGGATGACCAGGGGTTTTCTCTGTTTAGTGAGTCCTCCAGATCAGAGACAGTAGGGATGACCAGGGATGTTCTCTGTTTAGTGAGTCCTCCAGATCAGAGGCAGTAGGGGGGACCAGGGATGTTCTCTGTTTAGTGAGTCCTCCAGATCAGAGGCAGTAGGGATGACCAGGGATGTTCTCTGTTTAGTGAGTCCTCCAGATCAGAGGCAGTAGGGATGACCAGGGATGTTCTCTGTTTAGTGAGTCCTCCAGATCAGAGGCAGTAGGGATGACCAGGGATGTTCTCTGTTTAGTGAGTCCTCCAGATCAGAGGCAGTAGGGATGACCAGGGATGTTCTCTGTTTAGTGAGTCCTCCAGATCAGAGGCAGTAGTGGGGACCAGGGATGTTCTCTGTTTAGTGAGTCCTCCAGATCAGAGGCAGTAGGGGGGACCAGGGATGTTCTCTGTTTAGTGAGTCCTCCAGATCAGAGGCAGTAGGGGGGACCAGGGATGTTCTCTGTTTAGTGAGTCCTCCAGATCAGAGGCAGTAGGGATGACCAGGGATGTTCTCTGTTTAGTGAGTCCTCCAGATCAGAGGCAGTAGGGATGACCAGGGATGTTCTCTGTTTAGTGAGTCCTCCAGATCAGAGGCAGTAGGGATGACCAGGGATGTTCTCTGTTTAGTGAGTCCTCCAGATCAGAGGCAGTAGGGATGACCAGGGATGTTCTCTGTTTAGTGAGTCCTCCAGATCAGAGGCAGTAGGGGGGACCAGGGATGTTCTCTGTTTAGTGAGTCCTCCAGATCAGAGGCAGTAGGGGGGACCAGGGATGTTCTCTGTTTAGTGAGTCCTCCAGATCAGAGGCAGTAGGGATGACCAGGGATGTTCTCTGTTTAGTGAGTCCACCAGATCAGAGGCAGTAGGGATGACCAGGGATGTTCTCTGTTTAGTGAGTCCTCCAGATCAGAGGCAGTAGATGACCAGGGATGTTCTCTGTTTAGTGAGTCCTCCAGATCAGAGGCAGTAGGGATGACCAGGGATGTTCTCTTGATAAGTGTTTGATTTGAACCATTTTCCTGTCCTGCTAAGCATTCAAAATGTAACGAGCACTTTTGGGTTTCAGGGAAAATGTATTGAGTAAAAGGTACGAGAGAGAGTAAAGGGCCAGAGAGAGTAAAGGGCCAGAGAGAGTAAAGGGCCAGAGAGAGAAAAGGGCCAGAGAGAAAAAAGGGTCAGAGAGAGTAAAGGGCCAGGGAGAGAAAAGGGCCAGAGAGAAAAAAGGGCCAGAGAGAGAAAAGGGCCTGAGAGAGTAAAGGGTCAGAGAGAGTAAAGGGCCTGAGAGAGTAAAGGGTCAGAGAGCCAGAGAGAGTGAAGGGTCAGAGAGCCAGAGAGAGTGAAGGGTCAGAGAGCCAGAGAGAGTGAAGGGTCAGAGAGAGTGAAGGGTCAGAGAGAGTGAAGGGTCAGAGAGAGTGAAGGGTCAGAGAGAGTGAAGGGTCAGAGAGAGTGAAGGGTCAGAGAGCCTGAGAGAGTGAAGGGTCAGAGAGAGTGAAGGGTCAGAGAGAGTGAAGGGTCAGACAGCCAGAGAGAGTGAAGGGTCAGAGAGCCAGAGAGAGTGAAGGGTCAGAGAGCCTGAGAGAGTGAAGGGTCAGAGAGCCAGAGAGAGTGAAGGGTCAGACAGCCTGAGAGAGTGAAGGGTCAGAGAGCCAGAGAGAGTGAAGGGTCAGAGAGCCAGAGAGAGTGAAGGGTCAGAGAGCCAGAGAGAGTGAAGGGTCAGAGAGCCTGAGAGAGTGAAGGGTCAGAGAGCCAGAGAGAGTGAAGGGTCAGAGAGCCAGAGAGAGTGAAGGGTCAGAGAGCCAGAGAGAGTGAAGGGTCAGAGAGCCAGAGAGAGTGAAGGGTCAGAGAGCCAGAGAGAGTGAAGGGTCAGAGAGCCAGAGAGAGTGAAGGGTCAGAGAGCCTGAGAGAGTGAAGGGTCAGAGAGCCAGAGAGAGTGAAGGGTCAGAGAGCCTGAGAGAGTGAAGGGTCAGACAGCCAGAGAGAGTGAAGGGTCAGAGAGCCAGAGAGAGTGAAGGGTCAGAGAGCCAGAGAGAGTGAAGGGTCAGAGAGCCAGAGAGAGTGAAGGGTCAGACAGCCAGAGAGAGTGAAGGGTCAGAGAGCCAGAGAGAGTGAAGGGACAGTAGGGATAACCAGGGATGTTCTCTGTTTAGTGAGTCCTCCAGATCAGAGGCAGTAGATGACCAGGGATGTTCTCTGTTTAGTGAGTCCTCCAGATCAGAGGCAGTAGATGACCAGGGATGTTCTCTGTTTAGTGAGTCCACCAGATCAGAGGCAGTAGGGATGACTAGGGATGTTCTCTGTTTAGTGAGTCCTCCAGATCAGAGGCAGTAGATGACCAGGGATGTTCTCTGTTTAGTGAGTCCTCCAGATCAGAGGCAGTAGGGATAACCAGGGATGTTCTCTGTTTAGTGAGTCCTCCAGATCAGAGGCAGTAGGGATGACCAGGGATGTTCTCTGTTTAGTGAGTCCTCCAGATCAGAGGCAGTAGGGATAACCAGGGATGTTATCTGTTTAGTGAGTCCTCCAGATCAGAGGCAGTAGGGATGACCAGGGATGTTCTCTGTTTAGTGAGTCCTCCAGATCAGAGGCAGTAGGGATAACCAGGGATGTTCTCTGTTTAGTGAGTCCTCCAGATCAGAGGCAGTAGATGACCAGGGATGTTCTCTGTTTAGTGAGTCCTCCAGATCAGAGGCAGTAGATGACCAGGGATGTTCTCTGTTTAGTGAGTCCACAAGATCAGAGGCAGTAGGGATGACCAGGGATGTTCTCTGTTTAGTGAGTCCTCCAGATCAGAGGCAGTAGATGACCAGGGATGTTCTCTGTTTAGTGAGTCCTCCAGATCAGAGGCAGTAGATGACCAGGGATGTTCTCTGTTTAGTGAGTCCTCCAGATCAGAGGCAGTAGGGATAACCAGGGATGTTCTATGTTTAGTGAGTCCTCCAGATCAGAGGCAGTAGGGATAACCAGGGATGTTCTCTGTTTAGTGAGTCCTCCAGATCAGAGGCAGTAGATGACCAGGGATGTTCTCTGTTTAGTGAGTCCTCCAGATCAGAGGCAGTAGATGACCAGGGATGTTCTCTGTTTAGTGAGTCCACCAGATCAGAGGCAGTAGGGATGACTAGGGATGTTCTCTGTTTAGTGAGTCCTCCAGATCAGAGGCAGTAGATGACCAGGGATGTTCTCTGTTTAGTGAGTCCTCCAGATCAGAGGCAGTAGGGATAACCAGGGATGTTCTCTGTTTAGTGAGTCCTCCAGATCAGAGGCAGTAGGGATGACCAGGGATGTTCTCTGTTTAGTGAGTCCTCCAGATCAGAGGCAGTAGGGATAACCAGGGATGTTCTCTGTTTAGTGAGTCCTCCAGATCAGAGGCAGTAGATGACCAGGGATGTTCTCTGTTTAGTGAGTCCTCCAGATCAGAGGCAGTAGATGACCAGGGATGTTCTCTGTTTAGTGAGTCCACCAGATCAGAGGCAGTAGGGATGACCAGGGATGTTCTCTGTTTAGTGAGTCCTCCAGATCAGAGGCAGCAGATGACCAGGGATGTTCTCTGTTTAGTGAGTCCTCCAGATCAGAGGCTAGTAGGGATGATCAGGGATGTTCTCTGTTTAGTGAGTCCTCCAGATCAGAGGCAGTAGGGATGACCAGGGATGTTCTCTGTTTAGTGAGTCCTCCAGATCAGAGGCAGTAGGGATGACCAGGGATGTTCTCTGTTTAGTGAGTCCTCCAGATCAGAGGCAGTAGGGATGACCAGGGATGTTCTCTGTTTAGTGAGTCTTCCAGATCAGAGGCAGTAGGGATGACCAGGGATGTTCTCTGTTTAGTGAGTCCTCCAGATCAGAGGCAGTAGGGATGACCAGGGATGTTCTCTGTTTAGTGAGTCCTCCAGATCAGAGGCAGTAGGGATGACCAGGGATGTTCTCTGTTTAGTGAGTCCTCCAGATCAGAGGCAGTAGGGATGACCAGGGATGTTCTCTGTTTAGTGAGTCCTCCAGATCAGAGGCAGTAGGGATGACCAGGGATGTTCTCTGTTTAGTGAGTCCTCCAGATCAGAGGCAGTAGGGATGACCAGGGATGTTCTCTGTTTAGTGAGTCCTCCAGATCAGAGGCAGTAGATGACCAGGGATGTTCTCTGTTTAGTGAGTCCTCCAGATCAGAGGCAGTAGGGATGACCAGGGGTTTTCTCTGTTTAGTGAGTCCTCCAGATCAGAGACAGTAGGGATGACCAGGGATGTTCTCTGTTTAGTGAGTCCTCCAGATCAGAGGCAGTAGGGGGGACCAGGGATGTTCTCTGTTTAGTGAGTCCTCCAGATCAGAGGCAGTAGGGATGACCAGGGATGTTCTCTGTTTAGTGAGTCCTCCAGATCAGAGGCAGTAGGGATGACCAGGGATGTTCTCTGTTTAGTGAGTCCTCCAGATCAGAGGCAGTAGGGATGACCAGGGATGTTCTCTGTTTAGTGAGTCCTCCAGATCAGAGGCAGTAGGGATGACCAGGGATGTTCTCTGTTTAGTGAGTCCTCCAGATCAGAGGCAGTAGTGGGGACCAGGGATGTTCTCTGTTTAGTGAGTCCTCCAGATCAGAGGCAGTAGGGGGGACCAGGGATGTTCTCTGTTTAGTGAGTCCTCCAGATCAGAGGCAGTAGGGGGGACCAGGGATGTTCTCTGTTTAGTGAGTCCTCCAGATCAGAGGCAGTAGGGATGACCAGGGATGTTCTCTGTTTAGTGAGTCCTCCAGATCAGAGGCAGTAGGGATGACCAGGGATGTTCTCTGTTTAGTGAGTCCTCCAGATCAGAGGCAGTAGGGATGACCAGGGATGTTCTCTGTTTAGTGAGTCCTCCAGATCAGAGGCAGTAGGGATGACCAGGGATGTTCTCTGTTTAGTGAGTCCTCCAGATCAGAGGCAGTAGGGGGGACCAGGGATGTTCTCTGTTTAGTGAGTCCTCCAGATCAGAGGCAGTAGGGGGGACCAGGGATGTTCTCTGTTTAGTGAGTCCTCCAGATCAGAGGCAGTAGGGATGACCAGGGATGTTCTCTGTTTAGTGAGTCCACCAGATCAGAGGCAGTAGGGATGACCAGGGATGTTCTCTGTTTAGTGAGTCCTCCAGATCAGAGGCAGTAGATGACCAGGGATGTTCTCTGTTTAGTGAGTCCTCCAGATCAGAGGCAGTAGGGATGACCAGGGATGTTCTCTTGATAAGTGTTTGATTTGAACCATTTTCCTGTCCTGCTAAGCATTCAAAATGTAACGAGCACTTTTGGGTTTCAGGGAAAATGTATTGAGTAAAAGGTACGATATTTTCTTAAGGAATTGAGTAAAAGTAAAAGTTGTCAAAAATATAAATAGTAAAGATACACACAAAAAAACTATTTAAGTAGTACTTTAAAGTATTTTTACTCAAGTACTTTACACTTGATATTTCCCCTCACTAGAATCCCTACATCCTCATGCTATTGTGAAAGTGTGACTCGCTGTGGTTACATTTAGCCTCGTCTGGCACTGAGAATGATGATCCACCACTGACTTCTGACTTGTTGGGGATATATCTGCTCCTCCACGCCCTGTTGGTCCCCCCCCCCCCCCCCCCCCCCCCCCCCACTGTGATACACAACTGACTGGACGGAGGGATGGTGGAGGAAGAGGAGAGATTATGCTGTGGAGTTTACTTTGTTGTTCCGGTGAAGGGAAGGGTCCTCATATTGGCCCCCAGATTCACTAGAATCCCTTCAATTAAGAAGCTTGTTGAACTGAGTTGAACTGAGTTGAACTGAGTTGAACTGAGTTGAACTGAGTTGAACTGAGTTGAACTGGACAAGAACCTGACACCCTCAGCACACAGGGGGACAAACACCTACCTGGAGGTGACAGCATTCCCTCCCACTAATACCCTCCTGGACACAACTACGACAACATAACCAACAAAAACGTTAGTACTGTAGACTACTTTATCTCTGACCTCAACCCAGAGTCTCTCAGAACATTCACAGTCAGCCCACTGACACCCCCTAATCAGATCACAGCAAAATCACAGTCTAGTTGAATAGATAATATTCTAATCCTGACTCATCAAAGCCAAAGGAACTGAATAATATGAAGAAATCCTATAGATGGAAGGAAAGTATTGTGGAAACCTACAACAACAAAAAAATTAGGTAACAACAAATTCAATCCCTTTCAGGTTCCTCTCTACATTTCTTCCCAGGTTCTGGCCTTTCTAGGGAGTTTTTCCTAGCCACCCCTCATAGCCTGGTTCCTCTCTCAACTGTTCTGCCTTATTATTATTGGACCATGCTGATCATTTATGAACATTTGAACATCTTGACCATGTTCTGTTATAATCTCCACCCGGCACAGCCAGAAGAGGACTGGCCTGGTTTCTATCTAGGTTTCTTCCTAGGTTGTGGCCTTTCTAGGGAGTTTTTCCCCTAGCCACCGTGCTTCTACACCTGCATTGCTTGCTGTTTGGGGTTTTAGGCTGTGTTTCTGTACTGAGATTTCAGCTGATGTAAGAAGGTCTTTATAAATACATTTGATTTGATAGGGACAGACAGGGACAGATAGTGTTTATCCTAGCCACCGTGCTTCTACACCTGCATTGCTTGCTGTTTGGGGTTTTAGGCTGGGTTTCTGTACAGCACTTTGAGATATCAGCTGATGTACGAAGGGCTTTATAAATACATTTGATTGTTTGATAGGGAGACATTTTCCCTTTTGTACTTCAGACACTTTCACATCATTACAACACTGTGTATATAATATGACATGTGAAATGTCTCTACTCTAATTCTGTGGGTGTAATGTTTACTGTTCATTTTATATTGTTTATTTCACTTTTGATTGTTATCTATTTCACTTGCTTTGGCAATGTAAACATGTGTTTCCCATGCCAATAAAGCCCTTTGAATGAGAGAGAGAGAGACTCCCATAAACTCCCATATCTACTGGGTGAAATTCCACAGTGTGCCGTCACAGCAGCAAGATTTGTGACCTGTTGCCACGAGAAAAGGGCAACCAGTGAAGAACAAACACCATTGTAAATACAACCCATATTTATGCTTATTTATTTTATCTTGTGTCCTTTAACCATTTGTACATTGTTAAAACACTGTATATATATATAATTTGACATTTGTAATGTCTTTATTGTTTTAAAACTTCTGTATGTGTGATATTTACTGTTAATTTTTATTGTTTATTTCATTTTATATATTCACTTTATATAATATCTACCTCACTTGCTTTGGCAATGTTAACACGTTTCCCATGCCAATAAAGCCCCTTGAATTGAATTGAATTGAATTGAGAGAGAGAGAGAGAGAGATAGAGAGTGAGAGAGAGAGAGAGAGAGAGAGAGAGAGAGAGAGAAAGAGAGAGAGAAAGAAAGGCGAGAGAGAGAGAGAGAGAGAGAGAGAGAGAGAGAGAGAGAGAAAGGCGAGAGAGAGAGAGAGAGAGAGAGGGCGAGAGAGAGAGAGAGAGAGAGAGAGAGAGAGAGAGAGAGAGAGAGAGAGAGAGAGAGAGAGAGGGAGAAAGAAAGGCGAGAGAGAGAGAGAGAGAGAGAGAGAGAGAGGGAGAAAGAAAGGCGAGAGAGAGAGAGAGAGAGAGAGAGAGAGAGCGTGAGAGAAGGGGGTTGAGCCCTATGGCACCTGGTCAGAAGCAGTGCACTGCATAGTGAATAGGTGACATTTGGGACGTGAACTGGGATTGGGAGAAAAGGAGGGATTTAGAGCATGGAACACACAGAGAATTTCACTGCCAATAGTTACTTATCTCAGTGGGAGGCCGTTCCTTCACTTGCTAGAACAAAAGTGGTCCCTGCTGTTTGCTGAGCGGACTGAAGTCAGACAATGCTCCTTCCCTATACAGCCCACTCAGCTGAAAGACTTTTCCCTCCTACACAGAGAGACATCCTCTTGTTATAGATGAACCACTACGGACTGACAAAAAAATATATACTGTATATTTTATTGCCAGCTGGAACAAATGAGGGTTTAAGTGCCTTGCTCAAGGACACAGGCAGATTTTCAATCTTGTCGCCTCGTGTATCTGAATCAGCGACCTTTCGGTTACTGGCACAACACTAAGCTCTTCCTGCCGCTCTATACCAAATCTCAACAATAACGGGAATGAGAAGACAGTTCTTACACGCAGCCTGGGTGTGTGTGTCTCTCTCTGGGTTTCCTCCTTCACGACTGGTTGTCAGGGAAATGCAGTGGCTGTGTGTGTCTCTCTCTGGGTTTCCTCCTTCACGACTGGTTGTCAGGGAAATGCAGTGGCTGTGTGTGTCTCTCTGGGTTTCCTCCTTCACAACTGGTTGTCAGGGAAATGCAGTGGCTGTGTGTGTGTGTCTCTCTGGGTTTCCTCCTTCACGACTGGTTGTCAGGGAAATGCAGTGGCTGTGTGTGTGTCTCTCTGGGTTTCCTCCTTCACGACTGGTTGTCAGGGAAATGCAGTGGCTGTGTGTGTGTGTCTCTCTCTGGGTTTCCTCCTTCACGACTGGTTGTCAGGGAAATGCAGTGGCTGTGTGTGTGTGTCTCTCTCTGGGTTTCCTCCTTCACGACTGGTTGTCAGGGAAATGCAGTGGTTGTGTGTGTGTCTCTCTCTGGGTTTCCTCCTTCATGACTGGTTGTCAGGGAAATGCAGTGGTTGTGTGTGTGTCTCTCTCTGGGTTTCCTCCTTCACGACTGGTTGTCAGGGAAATGCAGTGGCTGTGTGTGTGTGTCTCTCTCTGGGTTCCTCCTTCACGACTGGTTGTCAGGGAAATGCAGTGGTTGTGTGTGTGTCTCTCTCTGGGTTTCCTCCTTCATGACTGGTTGTCAGGGACATGCAGTGGCTGTGTGTCTCTCTCTGGGTTTCCTCCTTCATGACTGGTTGTCAGGGAAATGCAGTGGCTGTGTGTGTCTCTCTCTGGGTTTCCTCCTTCACGACTGGTTGTCATGGAAATGCAGTGGCTGTGTGTGTGTGTCTCTCTCTGGGTTTCCTCCTTCACGACTGGTTGTCATGGAAATGCAGTGGCTGTGTGTGTGTCTCTCTCTGGGTTTCCTCCTTCACGACTGGTTGTCAGGGAAATGCAGTGGGTGTGTGTGTCTCTCTCTGGGTTTCCTCCTTCACGACTGGTTGTCAGGGAAATGTAGTGGGTGTGTGTGTCTCTCTCTGGGTTTCCTCCTTCACGACTGGTTGTCATGGAAACGCAGTGGCTGTGTGTGTCTCTCTCTGGGTTTCCTCCTTCACGACTGGTTGTCATGGAAATGCAGTGGCTGTGTGTGTCTCTCTCTGGGTTTCCTCCTTCACGACTGGTTGTCAGGGAAATGCAGTGGGTGTGTGTGTCTCTCTCTGGGTTTCCTCCTTCACGACTGGTTGTCATGGAAATGCAGTGGCTGTGTGTGTCTCTCTCTGGGTTTCCTCCTTCACGACTGGTTGTCAGGGAAATGCAGTGGCTGTGTGTGTGTGTGTCTCTCTCTGGGTTCCTCCTTCACGACTGGTTGTCAGGGAAATGCAGTGGTTGTGTGTGTGTCTCTCTCTGGGTTTCCTCCTTCATGACTGGTTGTCAGGGACATGCAGTGGCTGTGTGTCTCTCTCTGGGTTTCCTCCTTCATGACTGGTTGTCAGGGAAATGCAGTGGCTGTGTGTGTCTCTCTCTGGGTTTCCTCCTTCACGACTGGTTGTCATGGAAATGCAGTGGCTGTGTGTGTGTGTCTCTCTCTGGGTTTCCTCCTTCACGACTGGTTGTCATGGAAATGCAGTGGCTGTGTGTGTGTCTCTCTCTGGGTTTCCTCCTTCACGACTGGTTGTCAGGGAAATGCAGTGGGTGTGTGTGTCTCTCTCTGGGTTTCCTCCTTCACGACTGGTTGTCAGGGAAATGCAGTGGGTGTGTGTGTCTCTCTCTGGGTTTCCTCCTTCACGACTGGTTGTCAGGGAAATGCAGTGGGTGTGTGTGTCTCTCTCTGGGTTTCCTCCTTCACGACTGGTTGTCATGGAAATGCAGTGGCTGTGTGTGTCTCTCTCTGGGTTTCCTCCTTCACGACTGGTTGTCAGGGAAATGCAGTGGGTTCTGCTGTCCAGATTCTGTCTAGGAGGCTAATTGGATATGTGTCTGCCTATTTTGTCTCTGTCAGTCTGCTGGGTCCCAGCTGGTTTTTCCCGACTAGGACACAGATGGCTCTTCTGCCAGAGCTCAACCACACCTCACAGGGCAAGAGAGAGGAGGGAATAAGGGAGAAGAGTAAAGAGGAGGATGGGAGAGGAGAGGAAGGAACGAGGAGAGGAACGGAGGAATGAGGAGAGGAAGAAGAGGAGGGGAAGTCTTTTTCCAGTACCCAGGAGCCCTTGAGCAAAAATGGGAAAATGGATGCCTCCCCCTGAAGAACCATAGTTAGGGTTATGAAGAGATGTACACAGTACCAGTCTAAAGTTTGGACACACCTACTCATTCAAGGGTTTTTCTTTTTTTTAAACTATTTTCTACATTGTGGAATAAAAGTGAAGTCATCAAAACTATGAAATAACACATATGGAATCATGTAGTAACCAAAAAAGTGTTAAACAAATCAAAATATATTTTAGATTCTTCAAAGTAGCCACCCTTTGCCTTGATGACAGCTTTGCACACTCTTGGCATTCTCTCAACCAGCTTCATGAGGTAGTTACCTGGAATGGATTTCAATTAACAGGTGTGCCTTGTTTAAAGTTCATTTTGTATAATTTCTTTCCTTAATGCATTTAAGCCAATGTGGAACGGGTCAAGCACAATGATGACTGGCTCTCATGAGGAACGCCACAGGAAAGGAAGACCCAGAGTTACCTCTGCCAGAGAGAGTGAAGGGTCAGAGAGCCAGAGAGAGTGAAGGGTCAGAGAGCCAGAGAGAGTGAAGGGTCAGAGAGCCAGAGAGAGTGAAGGGTCAGAGAGCCAGAGAGAGTGAAGGGTCAGAGAGCCAGAGAGAGTGAAGGGTCAGAGAGCCTGAGAGAGTGAAGGGTCAGAGAGCCAGAGAGAGTGAAGGGTCAGAGAGCCTGAGAGAGTGAAGGGTCAGAGAGCCAGAGAGAGTGAAGGGTCAGAGAGCCAGAGAGAGTGAAGGGTCAGACAGCCAGAGAGAGTGAAGGGTCAGAGAGCCAGAGAGAGTGAAGGGTCAGACAGCCTGAGAGAGTGAAGGGTCAGAGAGCCAGAGAGAGTGAAGGGTCAGAGAGCCAGAGAGAGTGAAGGGTCAGAGAGCCAGAGAGAGTGAAGGGTCAGAGAGCCTGAGAGAGTGAAGGGTCAGAGAGCCAGAGAGAGTGAAGGGTCAGAGAGCCAGAGAGAGTGAAGGGTCAGAGAGCCAGAGAGAGTGAAGGGTCAGAGAGCCAGAGAGAGTGAAGGGTCAGAGAGCCAGAGAGAGTGAAGGGTCAGAGAGCCAGAGAGAGTGAAGGGTCAGAGAGCCTGAGAGAGTGAAGGGTCAGAGAGCCAGAGAGAGTGAAGGGTCAGAGAGCCTGAGAGAGTGAAGGGTCAGAGAGCCAGAGAGAGTGAAGGGTCAGAGAGCCAGAGAGAGTGAAGGGTCAGACAGCCAGAGAGAGTGAAGGGTCAGAGAGCCAGAGAGAGTGAAGGGTCAGAGAGCCAGAGAGAGTGAAGGGTCAGACAGCCAGAGAGAGTGAAGGGTCAGACAGCCAGAGAGAGTGAAGGGTCAGAGAGCCAGATAGAGTGAAGGGTCAGAGAGCCAGAGAGAGTGAAGGGTCAGAGAGCCAGAGAGAGTGAAGGGTCAGACAGCCAGAGAGAGTGAAGGGTCAGAGAGCCAGAGAGAGTGAAGGGTCAGAGAGCCTGAGAGAGTGAAGGGTCAGAGAGAGTGAAGGGTCAGAGAGCCAGAGAGAGTGAAGGGTCAGACAGCCAGAGAGAGTGAAGGGTCAGAGAGCCAGAGAGAGTGAAGGGTCAGAGAGCCAGAGAGAGTGAAGGGTCAGAGAGCCAGAGAGAGTGAAGGGTCAGAGAGCCTGAGAGAGTGAAGGGTCAGAGAGAGTGAAGGGTCAGAGAGCCAGAGAGAGTGAAGGGTCAGACAGCCAGAGAGAGTGAAGGGTCAGAGAGCCAGAGAGAGTGAAGGGTCAGAGAGCCAGAGAGAGTGAAGGGTCAGACAGCCAAAGAGAGTGAAGGGTCAGAGAGCCTGAGAGAGTGAAGGGTCAGAGAGCCAGAGAGAGTGAAGGGTCAGAGAGCCAGAGAGAGTGAAGGGTCAGAGAGAGTGAAGGGTCAGACAGCCTGTGAAGGTATGCCTTCCCGTATTCTGCCTGTGTGGACATATTTTCAACACAAAAACACTAACAGACTAATCATTTGGTGGGTACTTTTATTTGTCCTATAAATAGACATGTGTGAATTGATCATGTGATTTTTTTGCATATATCCCAACTCCCACTGAGACAGCCTGGGGTCACAGACAGGGTCAGTCATTATCAACAGCGACCCTGGAAAAAATATGGTCAAGTGGCTTGCTCATGGCCACCGACTGATTTTTCACCTTGTCGGCTCGGGGATTTGAACTAGCAACCTTTCGGTTACCAACACGTCAACTGCTAAACGACCAGCCACTTGAGTAGACAACTCCGGCTGTCCAACACTAGACTTTCCTGGCTCCAGTCCAAGGGACAGTTCCCATAAGTCAGCATCTCTCTCTTTGCCCTCCCTGTGATTTGAAAAACGTCCAACCGTTACGGATCTTGGCAGTTTTAATGGCGGAGAGCTGACTGCCTGCACACACACCGGACAACGAGCTGTTTGACCACAGAGTTTCAGTCTCTTGAAGCATGACGTCGTTGTTCTGTGAGAGAGGTTTGAAGAACGAGGACTGGTTTATTGGGCATATCCGATGAACTAAGGAGCCTGTCTATAAACCCGGTGTTCACCCTTTTAAAGACGAATCTGTGGACCATTAAAGCCTTGTTAGCTAGACCTGGTAAGTCAGCCAGTTAGAAATGTCTGAGAGGAACACAGGAAGAAAGAGCAGGTCAACCTTGTGTTCAGCCAATCGGAACAGAAAGCCCTGTGTGTGATTCTAAGAACCTTGCGAGGGGTTCTGAGAGGTCCCTGAAAGGAGCTACATGTTTACAACTGAAGGACCTGCCTACTGAGACGAGTGGGACAACATCAGTGTAAACAACACACTGACTAATCAAACGTTATAAATCAAAATAACTTCAGTGTGTAAAACATTCCGACTAGCTAGCATCAAATGCACCGTTGTGTGTGTGTGTGTGTGTGTGCAACCTACAAAGTTCAAGTTGATTAGCAACTACAGGCTTGAGGCTTTCCCTCGCTCCTCTCTCCCTCCCTCTCGTCCCCTGACCTCTTCAACATGCCCCTCTCTCCTCCCTCTCGTCCCTTGAACTCTCATTCTTTCCCTCGCTCCTCTCTCCTCCCTCTCGTTCCCTGACATCTCATTCTTTCCCTCGCTCCTCTCTCCCTCCCTCTCGTCCCTTGAACTCTCATTCTTTCCCTCGCTCCTCTCTCCCTCCCTCTCGTCCCCTGACCTCTTCAACATGCCCCTCTCTCCTCCCTCTCGTCCCTTGAACTCTCATTCTTTCCCTCGCTCCTCTCTCCTCCCTCTCGTCCCCTGACATCTCATTCTTTCCCTCGCTCCTCTCTCCCTCCCTCTCGTCCCCCTGACCTCTCATTCTTTCCCTCGCTCCTTTCTCCTCCCTCTCGTCCCCTGACCTCTCATTCTTTCCCTCGCTCCTCTCTCCCTCCCTCTCGTCCCCTGACCTCTCATTCTTTCCCTCGCTGCTCTCTCCTCCCTCTCATCCCCTGACCTCTCATTCTTTCCCTCACTCCTCTCTCCTCCCTCTCGTCCCCTGACCTCTCATTCTTTCCCTCGCTCCTCTCTCCTCCCTCTCGTCCCCCTGACCTCTCATTCTTTCCCTCGCTCCTCTCTCCCTCCCTCTCGTCCCCTGACCTCTCATTCTTTCCCTCGCTCCTCTCTCCCTCCCTCTCATCCCCTGACCTCTCATTCTTTCCCTCGCTCCTCTCTCCTCCCTCTCATCCCCTGACCTCTCATTCTTTCCCTCGCTCCTCTCTCCTCCCTCTCGTCCCCTGACCTCTCATTCTTTCCCTCGCTCCTCTCTCCCTCCCTCTCGTCCCCTGACATCTCATTCTTCCCTCGCTCCTCTCTCCCTCCCTCTTGTCCCCTGACCTCTCATTCTTTCCCTCGCTCCTCTCTCCCTCCCTCTCGTCCCTTGAACTCTCATTCTTCCCCTCGCTCCTCTCTCCCTCCCTCTTGTCCCTTGACCTCTCATTCTTCCCCTCGCTCCTCTCTCCCTCCCTCTCGTCCCTTGACCTCTCATTCTTTCCCTCGCTCCTCTCTCCCTCCCTCTCGTCCCAACCTCTTTCCCTCACCCCTCTCATCTCCCTCCCCCTCATCTCCCTCCCTCTCCTTTTCCCTCACCCCTCTCTCCCTCCCTCTCATTCCAACGTCTCCTTCTTCTTGATGAGTGACAAACACTCCCTCTGATCTACTCTGTCACATGAAATGTAGAGTTATTTGCTAACGACCACCCTGAGAACTGTCACACACCAATCAGAGTACCTGGCCCCAGTCCTAGCCTGGCCTAATTAAACCTCCCTGGCCCACCCTACTCTGGCCCTAGCATCCTACCCTACTCTATCATACCCTACTCTCGCCCTTGTACCCTACCCTAAACTACTCTGCCCCCTCTTACTCCTCCGCTACCTAATCTATTTGTCTAAGATGAAGAACAGAATAACCACATTAGTTACTGCCACCATATCTATACATCATATATATACACCATATCTATACACCACTATAGTTACTGCCACCATATCTATACACCACATCTATACACCATATCTATACACCATATCTATACACCATATCTATACACCACATCTATACACCATATCTATACACCATATCTATACACCATATCTATACACCACATCTATACACCATATCTATACACCATATCTATACACCATATCTATACACCATATCTATACACCACTATAGTTACTGCCACCATATCTATACACCACTATAGTTACTGCCACCATATCTATACACCATATCTATACACCATATCTATACACCACTATAGTTACTGATTACACCATCATAGTTACTGATTACACCATCATAGTTACTGATAACAATGTATAACTTGTAACTGTAACAGATTACATTTAGAAAGTAACCTAGGCAACCCTGGGGCTCGATTTTATACACTTGTCAGCAACAGGTGTGTCTGAAATAGCCAAATCCACTAATTTGAAGGGGTGTCCACATACTTTTGTATATATAGCATATGCTGATTAACAGAAACAAGGTCCTTTGAGACAGCAGTAAACCAACCCTACAGTACAGGCAGTAAACCAACCCTACAGTACAGGCAGTAAACCAACCCTACAGTACAGGCAGTAAACCAACCCTACAGTACAGACAGTAAACCAACCCTACAGTACAGGCAGTAAACCAACCCTACAGTACAGGCAGTAAACCAACCCTACAGTACAGGCAGTAAACCAACCCTACAGTACAGGCAGTAAACCAACCCTACAGTACAGGCAGTAAACCAACCCTACAGTACAGGCAGTAAACCAACCCTACAGTACAGGCAGTAAACCAACCCTACAGTACAGACAGTAAACCAACCCTACAGTACAGGCAGTAAACCAACCCTACAGTACAGACAGTAAACCAACCCTACAGTACAGGCAGTAAACCAACCCTACAGTACAGGCAGTAAACCAACCCTACAGTACAGACAGTAAACCAACCCTACAGTACAGGCAGTAAACCAACCCTACAGTACAGGCAGTAAACCAACCCTACAGTACAGGCAGTAAACCAACCCTACAGTACAGGCAGTAAACCAACCCTACAGTACAGACAGTAAACCAACCCTACAGTACAGGCAGTAAACCAACCCTACAGTACAGGCAGTAAACCAACCCTACAGTACAGGCAGTAAACCAACCATACAGTACAGGCAGTAAACCAACCCTACAGTACAGGCTGTAAACCAACCCTACAGTACAGGCAGTGAACCAACCCTACAGTACAGGCTGTAAACCAACCCTACAGTACAGGCAGTAAACCAACCCTACAGTACAGGCTATAAACCAACCCTACAGTACAGACAGTAAGCCAACCCTACAGTACAGACAGTCCAGGCAGTAAACCAATCCTACAGTACAGACAGTAAACCAACCCTACAGTACAGGCAGTAAACCAACCCTACAGTACAGACTGTAAACCAACCCTACAGTACAGGCAGTAAACCAACCCTACAGTACAGGCAGTAAACCAACCATACAGTACAGGCAGTAAACCAACCCTACAGTACAGACAGTAAACCAACCCTACAGTACAGGCAGTAAACCAACCCTACAGTACAGGCAGTAAACCAACCCTACAGTACAGGCAGTAAACCAACCCTACAGTACAGGCAGTAAACCAACCCTACAGTACAGACAGTAAACCAACCCTACAGTACAGGCAGTACAGGCTGTAAACCAACCCTACAGTACAGGCTGTAAACCAACCCTACAGTACAGGCAGTACAGGCTGTAAACCAACCCTACAGTACAGGCTGTAAACCAACCCTACAGTACAGGCAGTACAGACAGTAAACCAACCGTACAGTACAGGCAGTAAACCAACCCTACAGTACAGACAGTAAACCAACCCTACAGTACAGGCAGTAAACCAACCCTACAGTACAGGCAGGAAACCAACCCTACAGTACAGGCAGTAAACCAACCCTACAGTACAGGCTGTAAACCAACCCTACAGTACAGACAGTAAACCAGCCCTACAGTACAGGCAGTAAACCAACCCTACAGTACAGACAGTAAACCAACCCTACAGTACAGGCTGTAAACCAACCCTACAGGAGTCCTATGGGAGCACTAAGGAGTCCTATGGGAGCACTAAGGAGTCCTATGGGAGCACTAAGGAGTCCTATGGAAGCACTAAGGAGTCCTATGGGAGCACTAAGGAGTCCTATGGGAGCACGAAGGAGTCCTATGGAAGCACTAAGGAGTCCTATGGGAGCACTAAGGAGTCCTATGGGAGCACTAAGGAGTCCTATGGAAGCACTAAGGAGTCCTATGGGAGCACTAAGGAGTCCTATGGGAGCACTAAGGAGTCCTATGGGAGCACGAAGGAGTCCTATGGAAGCACTAAGGAGTCCTATGGGAGCACTAAGGAGTCCTATGGGAGCACTAAGGAGTCCTATGGGAGCACTAAGGAGTCATATGGGAGCACTAAGGAGTCCTATGAGAGCACTAAGGAGCACTAAGGAGCACTATGAGAGCACTAAGGAGCCCTATGAGATCACTAAGGAGCACTAAGGAGCACTATGAGATCACTAAGGAGCACTAAGGAGTCCTATGGGAGCACTAAGGAGCACTATGAGAGCACTAAGGAGTCCTATGGGAGCACTAAGGAGCACTATGAGAGCACTAAGGAGTCCTATGGGAGCACTAAGGAGCACTATGAGAGCACTAAGGAGCACTATGAGAGCACTAAGGAGCCCTATGGGAGCACTAAGGAGCACTATGAGAGCACTAAGGAGCACTAAGGAGCACTAAGGAGCACTATGAGAGCACTAAGGAGTCCTATGAGATCACTAAGGAGCACTAAGGAGCACTATGAGAGCACTAAGGAGCACTAAGGAGCACTAAGGAGTCCTATGGGAGCACTAAGGAGCACTATGAGAGCACTAAGGAGTCCTATGGAAGCACTAAGGAGTCCTATGGGAGCACTAAGGAGTCCTATGGGAGCACTAAGGAGTCCTATGGGAGCACGAAGGAGTCCTATGGAAGCACTAAGGAGTCCTATGGGAGCACTAAGGAGTCCTATGGGAGCACTAAGGAGTCCTATGGAAGCACTAAGGAGTCCTATGGGAGCACTAAGGAGTCCTATGGGAGCACTAAGGAGTCCTATGGGAGCACGAAGGAGTCCTATGGAAGCACTAAGGAGTCCTATGGGAGCACTAAGGAGTCCTATGGGAGCACTAAGGAGTCCTATGGGAGCACTAAGGAGTCATATGGGAGCACTAAGGAGTCCTATGAGAGCACTAAGGAGCACTAAGGAGCACTATGAGAGCACTAAGGAGCCCTATGAGATCACTAAGGAGCACTAAGGAGCACTATGAGATCACTAAGGAGCACTAAGGAGCACTAAGGAGTCCTATGGGAGCACTAAGGAGCACTATGAGAGCACTAAGGAGTCCTATGGGAGCACTAAGGAGCACTATGAGAGCACTAAGGAGTCCTATGGGAGCACTAAGGAGCACTATGAGAGCACTAAGGAGCACTATGAGAGCACTAAGGAGCCCTATGGGAGCACTAAGGAGCACTATGAGAGCACTAAGGAGCACTAAGGAGCACTAAGGAGCACTATGAGAGCACTAAGGAGTCCTATGAGATCACTAAGGAGCACTAAGGAGCACTATGAGAGCACTAAGGAGCACTAAGGAGCACTAAGGAGTCCTATGGGAGCACTAAGGAGCACTATGAGAGCACTAAGGAGTCCTATGGGAGCACTAAGGAGCACTATGAGAGCACTAAGGAGTCCTATGGGAGCACTAAGGAGCACTATGAGAGCACTAAGGAGTCCTATGGGAGCACTAAGGAGCACTATGAGAGCACTAAGGAGTCCTATGGGAGCACTAAGGAGTCCTATGAGAGCACTAAGGAGCACTATGAGAGCACTAAGGAGCACTAAGGAGTCCTATGGGAGCACTAAGGAGCACTATGAGAGCACTAAGGAGTCCTATGGGAGCACTAAGGAGTCCTATGGGAGCACTAAGGAGCACTATGAGAGCACTAAGAAGTCCTATGGGAGCACTAAGGAGTCCTATGGGAGCACTAAGGAGTCCTATGGGAGCACTAAGGAGCACTATGAGAGCACTAAGGAGTCCTATGGGAGCACTAAGGAGTCCTATGAGAGCACTAAGGAGCACTATGAGAGCACTAAGGAGCACTAAGGAGTCCTATGGGAGCACTAAGTAGCACTATGAGAGCACTAAGGAGTCCTATGGGAGCACTAAGGAGTCCTATGGGAGCACTAAGGAGTCCTATGGGAGCACTAAGGAGTCCTATGGAAGCACTAAGGAGCACTATGAGAGCACTAACGAGTCCTATGGGAGCACTAAGGAGTCCTATGGGAGCACTAAGGAGTCCTATGGGAGCACTAAGGAGTCCTATGGGAGCACTAAGGAGTCCTATGGAAGCACTAAGGAGTCCTATGGGAGCACGAAGGAGTCCTATGGAAGCACTAAGGAGCACTATGAGAGCACTAAGGAGTCCTATGGGAGCACTAAGGAGTCCTATGGGAGCACTAAGGAGTCCTATGGAAGCACTAAGGAGTCCTATGGGAGCACTAAGGAGTCCTATGGAAGCACTAAGGAGTCCTATGGGAGCACTAAGGAGTCCTATGGGAGCACGAAGGAGTCCTATGGGAGCACGAAGGAGTCCTATGGGAGCACTAAGGAGTCCTATGGGAGCACTAAGGAGTCCTATGGGAGCACTAAGGAGTCCTATGGGAGCACTAAGGAGTCCTATGGGAGCACTAAGGAGTCCTATGAGAGCACTAAGGAGTCCTATGGGAGCACTAAGGAGTCATATGAGAGCACTAAGGAGTCATATGAGAGCACTAAGGAGCACTAAGGAGTCCTATGGGAGCACTAAGGAGTCATATGAGAGCACTAAGGAGTCATATGAGAGCACTAAGGAGTCCTATGGGAGCACTAAGGAGCACTAAGGAGCACTAAGGAGTCCTATGGGAGCACTAAGGAGCACTAAGGAGCACTAAGGAGTCCTATGGGAGCACTAAGGAGCACTAAGGAGCACTAAGGAGTCCTATGGGAACTCTAAGAATAAATAAATGTCTATAGAAACGTAGCAAACTGATTGGATACACAGAGCTGCATTCCTTGACAAATGACGACAGTTTTATCACAAATTCAAAATGAACTGGTTGACTGAAGTTGGGAATTATGTGCTCTGAAAATGAGCTGCAGTTTAGGAATAATTGCGTCATTTTCGCTTAGGCTAATTTGCGGTTGTCACTAGTTACCACAGCTACAAAGTCAACATAGCTGTCGTAAAATGACATTAAAAACAACAACATTTGTTTAAGTTTTCATTTAAGGTTAGGGTGAGGCATAAGGTTAGCAGTGTGGTTAAGGTTTGATTTTAAACCTGACTTTAGGAAGCGAAATTGTAGAAACAGGTAGGGCTTTCTTGTATTTGCCAAGGCAGCGTCTACTCTTCCACAAAGTTAGACTTTATGGCTGTGGTAAGTAACGTCAGTGACTACCCTACTTTGAGAACTGCTATAGCGGCATTTAGAATTGGTTAGGCCCCTGGGCTACTATAACCAGTTATTATAGATTGTGTTCTATGACATAATATTAACAATTTATATTGTCAGATTCCGTAAATTAATCTTAAATGGCATTTTTTTTTTTTACTGAATACACAATATATGAAGCAATTTAGCAATTAGGATTCGTTATCTGTAATGGGGCGGCAGGTAGCCTAGTAGTTAGAGCGTTGGACTAGTAACTGAAAGGTTGCTGGATCGAGTCCCAGAGCTGACGAGGTAAAAATCTGTCGTTCTGCCCCTGAACAAGGAAGTTAACCCCACTGTTCCCCGGTAGGCTGTCATTGTAAAAAATCCTTTGTTTTTCACTGACTTGCCTAGTTAAATAAAAGGGTTATGTTAAATTAGGTGTTGTTGCTCACTAGTTAAAAGCACAAGTTGCTTTTCCAGTGCTACCCTTGTTCTAAAAATATATATATTTTAATAGCTTATATTTTAATTAGAGTACTCAAAAAAATCATGTGAGTACTGGAACTGTCAAAAAAGTTAAAATGCCCACCCCTAGATTACATATACCACAACCCAGACACACTGGAGACTAGAAAAGATTACAGACATATAAACAGAAATGTTTGTGGATTTAACCTAGTTTTAATTGATTTATGGTACCTTTTTTTGTGTGTAAATGAATGAAACACTCCTGTGTTTGTTTGGTCTCAACTCTTGACTTTGTCGCTTCTAGTAGAAAGAATGTTTTCACTGCTACAAGGACATGATAAGGGGCCAGTTTCGTCGGTCTCTCTCTCTCTCTCTCTCTCTCTCTCTCTCTCTCTCTTTCGCTCTCTTTCTCTCCCTCTCTCTCTCTTTCTCTCTCTCTCTTTCTCTCTCTCTCTTTCTCTCTCTTTCTCTCTCTCTTTCTCTCTCTCTCGCTCTCTTTCTCTCCCTCTCCCTCTTTCTCTCTCTTTCTCTCTCTCTCTCTCTGTTTCCCCTCTCTCTCTCTGTGGCTGTTTCCCCATCTCAACACACCCTCTCTCCTATCTCCCAACACCTCCCATCCACTCTCACATCCTATCTCCTATCTCCCCACACCCCCTCTCCTATCTCAACACACCCTCTCTCCTATCTCCCAACACCTCCCATCCACTCTCCCCACACCTCCCATCCACTCTCCTATCTCCCCATACCTCCCATCCCATCTCCCCTCTCCCCACACCTCCCATCCACTCTATCTCCATACACCTCCCATCCTCTCTCCCCACACCTCCCATCCACTCTCCTATCTCTCCACTCCTCCCATCCTATCTCCTCCCTCCCATCCTCTCTCACAACCTCTCTCCTATCTCCCCACACCTCCCACCCAAAATCCCATCCGCTTTCCCAACACCTCCCATCCACTTTCCACACACCTCCCATCCTCTCTCCCCACACTTCCAATCCTCTCTCCCCACATCTCCCACCCTCTCTCCTATCTCCCCATACATCCCTCCACAGCTCCTTCTCCTCCCCCACCACAAATACCATATCATTGCATTTCTCCCTCCATACCTCCTCCACCTCCTCCTCTCCCTCCATACCTCCTCCACCTCTCCCTCCATATCTCCTCCTCCTCCTCTTCCTCCATACCTCCTCCTCCTCTCCCTCAATACCTCCACCTCCATACCTCCTCCTCTCCCTCCATACCTCCTCCTACTCCTCCCCCTACATACCTCCTCTTCCTCTCCCTCAATACCTCCTCCTCCTCTCCCTCCATACCTCCTCCTCCTCTCCCTCCATACCTCCTCCACCTCCATACCTCCTCCTCCTCCTCATCTCCCTCCATACCTCCTCCACCTCTCCCTCCATACCTCCTCCTCCTCTCCCTCCATACCTCCTCCACCTCTCCCTCCATACCTCCTCCTCCTCCACCTCTCCCTCCATACCCCCCCCCCTCCTCTTCCTCCATACCTCCTCCACCTCTCCCTCCATACCTCCTCCTCCCCCTCCATATCTCCTCCTCCTCCTCCCCCTCCATACCTCCTCCTCCTCTTCCTCCATACCTCCTCCACCTCTCCCTCCATACCTCCTCCTCCCCCTCCATATCTCCTCCTCCTCCTCCCCCTCCATACCTCCTCCTCCTCCCCCTCCATACCTCCTCCTCCTCTCCCTCCATACCTCCTCCTCCTCTCCCTCCATACCTCCTCCTCCTCTCCTTCCATATCTCCACCTCTCCCTCCATACCGCCTCCTCCTCTCCATCCATATCTCCACCTCTCCCTCCATACCTCCTCCACCTCTCCCTCCATACCTCATCCTCCTCTCCCTCCATACCTCCTCCTCATCTCCCTCCACACCTCCTCCTCATCTCCCTCCAAACCTCCTCCTCTCCCTCCATACCTCCTCCACCTCTCCCTCCATATCTTCTCCACCTCACTCCATACCACATCCTACTCTCCCTCATACCTCCTCCTCCTTCTCCTCCCCCTCCATACCTCCTCCTCCTCTCCCTCCATACCTCCTCCTCTCCCTCCATACCTCCTCTTCCACCTCTCCCTCCATACCTCCTCCACCTCTCCCTCCATACCTCCTCCTCCTCATCTCCCTCCATACCTCCTCCACCTCTCCCTCCATACCTCCTCCTCCTCCTCCTCCTCTCCGTCCATACCACTACATACCTCCTCCTCCCCCTCCATATCTCCACCTCTCCCTCCATACCACCTCCTCCTCTCCCTCCATACCTCCTCCTCCTCTCCCTCCATACCTCCTCCTCTCCCTCCATACCTCCTCCTCTCCCTCCATACCTCCTCCTACACCTCTCCCTCCATATCTCCTCCTCTCCCTCCATACCTCCTCCACCTCTCCCTCCATACCTCCTCCACCTCTCCCTCCTTACCTCCTCCACCTCTACCTCCATACCTCCTCCTCCTCCTCCCCCTCCATATCTCCACCTCTCCCTCCATACCACCTCCTCCTCTCCCTCCATACCTCCTCCTCCTCTCCCTCCATACCTCCTCCTCTCCCTCCATACCTCCTCCTCTCCCTCCATACCTCCTCCTACACCTCTCCCTCCATATCTCCTCCTCTCCCTCCATACCTCCTCCACCTCTCCCTCCATACCTCCTCCACCTCTCCCTCCTTACCTCCTCCACCTCTACCTCCATACCTCCTCCTCCTCCTCTCCCTCCATACCTCCACCTCCATACCTCCACCTCTCCCTCCATACCACTACATACCTCCTCCACAACTTCCTCCATACCGCCTCCTCCTCTCCCTCCATACCTCCTCCACCTCTCCCTCCATACCTCCTCCTCCTCTCCCTCCATACCTCCTCCTCCTCTCCCTCCATACCTCCACCTCTCCCTCCATACCTCCACCTCTCCCTCCATACCAGTACATACCTCCTCCCCCTCTCCCTCCATACCTCCTCCTCCTCCTTTCCCTCCATACCTCCACCTCTCCCTCCATACCTCCTCCACCTCTCCCTCCATACCTCCTACTCCTCCTCTCCCTCCATACCTCCACCTCTCCCTCCATACCACTACATACCTCCTCCTCTCCCTCCATACCTCCACCTCTCCCTCCATCCCTCCTCCTCCTCTCCCTCCATACCTCCACCTCTCCCTCCATACCTCCTCCTCCTCTCCCTCCATACCTCCACCTCTCCCTCCATACCACTACATACCTCCTCCTCCTCTCCCTCCATACCTCCACCTCTCCCTCCATACCTCCTCCTCCTCTCCCTCCATACCTCCACCTCTCCCTCCATACCTCCTCCTCCTCTCCCTCCATACCTCCACCTCTCCCTCCATACCTCCTCCTCCTCTCCCTCCATACCTCCACCTCTCCCTCCATACCACTACATACCTCCTCCTCCTCTCCCTCCATACCTCCACCTCTCCCTCCATACCTCCTCCTCCTCTCCCTCCATACCTCCACCTCTCCCTCCATACCACTACATACCTCCTCCTCCTCTCCCTCCATACCTCCACCTCTCCCTCCATACCACTACATACCTCTTCCTCCTCTCCCTCCATACCCCCACCTCTCCCTCCATACCACTACATACCTCCTCCTCCTCTCCCTCCATACCTCCACCTCTCCCTCCATACCACTACATACCTCCTCCTCTCCCTCCATACCTCCACCTCTCCCTCCATACCTCCTCCTCCTCTCCCTCCATACCTCCACCTCTCCCTCCATACCTCCTCCTCCTCTCCCTCCATACCTCCACCTCTCCCTCCATACCACTACATACCTCCTCCTCCTCTCCCTCCATACCTCCACCTCTCCCTCCATACCTCCTCCTCCTCTCCCTCCATACCTCCACCTCTCCCTCCATACCACTACATACCTCCTCCTCCTCTCCCTCCATACCTCCACCTCTCCCTCCATACCACTACATACCTCTTCCTCCTCTCCCTCCATACCCCCACCTCTCCCTCCATACCACTACATACCTCCTCCTCCTCTCCCTCCATACCTCCACCTCTCCCTCCATACCACTACATACCTCCTCCTCTCCCTCCATACCTCCACCTCTCCCTCCATACCTCCTCCTCCTCTCCCTCCATACCTCCACCTCTCCCTCCATACCTCCTCCTCCTCTCCCTCCATACCTCCACCTCTCCCTCCATACCACTACATACCTCCTCCTCCTCTCCCTCCATACCTCCACCTCTCCCTCCATACCTCCTCCTCCTCTCCCTCCATACCTCCTCCTCTCCCTCCATACCTCCTCCTCTCCCTCCACCTCTCCCTACCTCCTCCTCCTCTCCTCCATACCTCCTCCTCTCCCTCCATACCTCCACCTCTCCCTCCATACCTCCTCCTCCTCTCACTCCATACCTCCTCCTCTCCCTCCATACCTCCACCTCTCCCTCCATACCTCCACCTCTCCCTCCATACCTCCACCTCTCCCTCCATACCTCCTCCTCTCCCTCCATACCTCCACCTCTCCCTCCATACCTCCTCCTCTCCCTCCATACCTCCACCTCTCCCTCCATACCTCCTCCTCCTCTCCCTCCATACCTCCTCCTCTCCCTCCATACCTCCACCTCTCCCTCCATACCTCTTCCTCCTCTCCCTCCATACCCCCACCTCTCCCTCCATACCACTACATACCTCCTCCTCCTCTCCCTCCATACCTCCACCTCTCCCTCCATACCACTACATACCTCCTCCTCCTCCTTTCCCTCCATACCTCCTCCACCTCTCCCTCCATACCTCCTCCTCCTCCTCTCCCTCCATACCTCCACCTCTCCCTCCATACCACTACATACCTCCTCCTCTCCCTCCATACCTCCACCTCTCCCTCCATACCTCCTCCTCCTCTCCCTCCATACCTCCACCTCTCCCTCCATACCTCCTCCTCCTCTCCCTCCATACCTCCACCTCTCCCTCCATACCACTACATACCTCCTCCTCCTCTCCCTCCATACCTCCACCTCTCCCTCCATACCTCCTCCTCCTCTCCCTCCATACCTCCACCTCTCCCTCCATACCACTACATACCTCCTCCTCCTCTCCCTCCATACCTCCACCTCTCCCTCCATACCACTACATACCTCTTCCTCCTCTCCCTCCATACCCCCACCTCTCCCTCCATACCACTACATACCTCCTCCTCCTCTCCCTCCATACCTCCACCTCTCCCTCCATACCACTACATACCTCCTCCTCTCCCTCCATACCTCCACCTCTCCCTCCATACCTCCTCCTCCTCTCCCTCCATACCTCCACCTCTCCCTCCATACCTCCTCCTCCTCTCCCTCCATACCTCCACCTCTCCCTCCATACCCACATACCTCCTCCTCCTCTCCCTCCATACCTCCACCTCTCCCTCCATACCTCCTCCTCCTCTCCCTCCATACCTCCTCCTCTCCCTCCATACCTCCACCTCTCCCTCCATACCTCCTCCTCTCCCTCCATACCTCCACCTCTCCCTCCATACCTCCTCCTCCTCTCACTCCATACCTCCTCCTCTACCTCCATACCTCCACCTCTCCCTCCATACCTCCACCTCTCCCTCCATACCTCCACCTCTCCCTCCATACCTCCTCCTCTCCCTCCATACCTCCACCTCTCCCTCCATACCTCCTCCTCTCCCTCCATACCTCCACCTCTCCCTCCATACCTCCTCCTCCTCTCCCTCCATACCTCCTCCTCTCCCTCCATACCTCCACCTCTCCCTCCATACCTCTTCCTCCTCTCCCTCCATACCACCACCTCTCCCTCCATACCACTACATACCTCCTCCTCCTCTCCCTCCATACCTCCACCTCTCCCTCCATACCACTACATACCTCCTCCTCTCCCTCCATACCTCCACCTCTCCCTCCATACCACTACATACCTCCTCCACCTCTCCCTCCATACCTCCACCTCTCCCTCCATACCACTACATACCTCCTCCTCTCCCTCCATACCTCCACCTCTCCCTCCATACCACTACATACCTCCTCCTCCTCTCCCTCCATACCTCCACCTCTCCCTCCATACCACTACATACCTCTTCCTCCTCTCCCTCCATACCCCCACCTCTCCCTCCATACCACTACATACCTCCTCCTCCTCTCCCTCCATACCTCCACCTCTCCCTCCATACCACTACATACCTCCTCCTCTCCCTCCATACCTCCTCCACCTCTCCCTCCATACCTCCACCTCTCCCTCCATACCTCCTCCTCCTCTCCCTCCATACCTCCACCTCTCCCTCCATACCACTACATACCTCCTCCTCTCCCTCCATACCTCCTCCACCTCTCCCTCCATACCTCCACCTCTCCCTCCATACCTCCTCCTCCTCTCCCTCCATACCTCCTCCACCTCTCCCTCCATACCTCCTCCTCTCCCTCCATACCTCCACCTCTCCCTCCATACCTCCTCCTCCTCTCCCTCCATACCTCCTCCTCTCCCTCCATACCTCCACCTCTCCCTCCATACCTCCACCTCTCCCTCCATACCTCCACCTCTCCCTCCATACCTCCTCCTCTCCCTCCATACCTCCACCTCTCCCTCCATACCTCCTCCTCTCCCTCCATACCTCCACCTCTCCCTCCATACCTCCTCCTCCTCTCCCTCCATACCTCCTCCTCTCCCTCCATACCTCCTCCTACACCTCTCCCTCCATATCTCCTCCTCTCCCTCCATACCTCCTCCACCTCTCCCTCCATACCTCCTCCACCTCTCCCTCCTTACCTCCTCCACCTCTACCTCCATACCTCCTCCTCCTCCTCTCCCTCCATACCTCCACCTCCATACCTCCACCTCTCCCTCCATACCACTACATACCTCCTCCACAACTTCCTCCATACCGCCTCCTCCTCTCCCTCCATACCTCCTCCACCTCTCCCTCCATACCTCCTCCTCCTCTCCCTCCATACCTCCTCCTCCTCTCCCTCCATACCTCCACCTCTCCCTCCATACCTCCACCTCTCCCTCCATACCAGTACATACCTCCTCCCCCTCTCCCTCCATACCTCCTCCTCCTCCTTTCCCTCCATACCTCCACCTCTCCCTCCATACCTCCTCCACCTCTCCCTCCATACCTCCTACTCCTCCTCTCCCTCCATACCTCCACCTCTCCCTCCATACCACTACATACCTCCTCCTCTCCCTCCATACCTCCACCTCTCCCTCCATACCTCCTCCTCCTCTCCCTCCATACCTCCACCTCTCCCTACATACCTCCTCCTCCTCTCCCTCCATACCTCCACCTCTCCCTCCATACCACTACATACCTCCTCCTCCTCTCCCTCCATACCTCCACCTCTCCCTCCATACCTCCTCCTCCTCTCCCTCCATACCTCCACCTCTCCCTCCATACCACTACATACCTCCTCCTCCTCTCCCTCCATACCTCCACCTCTCCCTCCATACCACTACATACCTCTTCCTCCTCTCCCTCCATACCCCCACCTCTCCCTCCATACCACTACATACCTCCTCCTCCTCTCCCTCCATACCTCCACCTCTCCCTCCATACCACTACATACCTCCTCCTCTCCCTCCATACCTCCACCTCTCCCTCCATACCTCCTCCTCCTCTCCCTCCATACCTCCTCCTCCTCTCCCTCCATACCTCCACCTCTCCCTCCATACCACTACATACCTCCTCCTCCTCTCCCTCCATACCTCCACCTCTCCCTCCATACCTCCTCCTCCTCTCCCTCCATACCTCCTCCTCTCCCTCCATACCTCCACCTCTCCCTCCATACCTCCTCCTCTCCCTCCATACCTCCACCTCTCCCTCCATACCTCCTCCTCCTCTCCCTCCATACCTCCTCCTCTCCCTCCATACCTCCACCTCTCCCTCCATACCTCCACCTCTCCCTCCATACCTCCACCTCTCCCTCCATACCTCCACCTCTCCCTCCATACCTCCTCCTCCTCTCCCTCCATACCTCCTCCTCTCCCTCCATACCTCCACCTCTCCCTCCATACCTCTTCCTCCTCTCCCTCCATACCCCCACCTCTCCCTCCATACCACTACATACCTCCTCCTCCTCTCCCTCCATACCTCCACCTCTCCCTCCATACCACTACATACCTCCTCCTCTCCCTCCATACCTCCACCTCTCCCTCCATACCACTACATACCTCCTCCACCTCTCCCTCCATACCTCCACCTCTCCCTCCATACCACTACATACCTCCTCCTCTCCCTCCATACCTCCACCTCTCCCTCCATACCACTACATACCTCCTCCTCCTCTCCCTCCATACCTCCACCTCTCCCTCCATACCACTACATACCTCTTCCTCCTCTCCCTCCATACCCCCACCTCTCCCTCCATACCACTACATACCTCCTCCTCCTCTCCCTCCATACCTCCACCTCTCCCTCCATACCACTACATACCTCCTCCTCTCCCTCCATACCTCCTCCACCTCTCCCTCCATACCTCCACCTCTCCCTCCATACCTCCTCCTCCTCTCCCTCCATACCTCCACCTCTCCCTCCATACCACTACATACCTCCTCCTCTCCCTCCATACCTCCTCCACCTCTCCCTCCATACCTCCACCTCTCCCTCCATACCTCCTCCTCCTCTCCCTCCATACCTCCTCCACCTCTCCCTCCATACCTCCTCCTCTCCCTCCATACCTCCACCTCTCCCTCCATACCTCCTCCTCCTCTCCCTCCATACCTCCTCCTCTCCCTCCATACCTCCACCTCTCCCTCCATACCTCCACCTCTCCCTCCATACCTCCACCTCTCCCTCCATACCTCCTCCTCTCCCTCCATACCTCCACCTCTCCCTCCATACCTCCTCCTCTCCCTCCATACCTCCACCTCTCCCTCCATACCTCCTCCTCCTCTCCCTCCATACCTCCTCCTCTCCCTCCATACCTCCACCTCTCCCTCCATACCTCTTCCTCCTCTCCCTCCATACCCCCACCTCTCCCTCCATACCACTACATACCTCCTCCTCCTCTCCCTCCATACCTCCACCTCTCCCTCCATACCTCCACCTCTCCCTCCATACCTCCTCCTCTCCCTCCATACCTCCTCCTCTCCCTCCATACCTCCTCCTCCTCCTCTCTTTTGTCTGTCAGAGTTTAAACAGTATTCCTCATCTTTCTCTTTTTTTCTTTCTGTTTTACGTCTGAGAAAATTTCAATTGATGTATTGGTCCAATATTTGCTGCATGGAGACGGCCAGGCGGGAGGTGACGGGGTCAGGGAGTGGAGGAAGCCCAAAATGACCCAGCAGCAACAGAGTCAATCAGGATGATAAGAAAACCCTGTGAAAGAAAGACGAGAGAGAGAGAGAAGAAAAGGAAAGGGTTGACAGAGGAAACAGAAAAAGGAAATTGAGAAAGGATGGAAAGGTAAGAAAGTGTCTACTGGCTGCTAGAGCTGAAGGGGTATAGGGGGGTATAGGGGGGTGCAGGGTGTGGTGTCCTGGGCTCTGAGGGGTATAGAGGGTGCAGGGTGTGGTGTCCTGGGCTCTGAGGGGTATAGAGGGTGCAGGGTGTGGTGTCCTGAGCTCTGAGGGGTATAGAGTGCAGGGTGTGGTGTCCTGGGCTCTGAGGGGTATAGAGGGTACAGGGTGTGGTGTCCTGGGCTCTGAGGGGTATAGAGGGTGTGAAGGGAGAAAAAAAGTGATTGATATTTTATTTAACTAGGCAAGTTCGTTAAGAACAAATTCTTATTTTCAATGACGGCCTAGGAACAGTGGGTTAACTGCCTGTTCAGGGGCAGAACAACAGATTTGTACCGTGTCAGCTCGGGGATTTGAACTTGCAACCCTCCGGTTACTAGTCCAACGCTCTAACCACTAGGCTACCCTGCCGCCCCGATATCCCGGTCATACCAAGATGTAACCCAGCCAACTAGAGAAAACAGAAAGGGGAGATTGGGAAAGGCTAGCTAGTGACCCTTGACCTTTAGACTCTGTTGAAGCTGATCAGCCATGCATGACCAGGGAGCTAAGCCAACCAGCCTCAACCAATGAGAAACTCACTACAGGTCAGTTATCATCAAAGGAGGTATTCACTACAAAGCGGAGCGTCAATAGGGAGGAAATGAGAAGAGAACACAAGACTACAATCCTAACCCTAATCAACAGAAGAATAGTTAACAGCCTTTTCAATGAGAGGTTTTATTTATTTAACTCTTAAATCAGGCAGACTTAGAAGTTATCATCAAAGGAGGTATTCACCACAGAGTGGAGCGTCAATAGGGAGGTGACCTGATCAACAACTAACATTCTAGACTTAATAATAGAACTAAGAACCCACCAGACCTGATCAACAAGTTAACACTCTAGACTTAATAATAGAACTAAGAACCCACCAGACCTGATCAACAACTAACATTCTAGACTTAATAATAGAACTAAGAACCCACCAGACCTGATCAACAAGTTAACACTCTAGACTTAACAATAGAACTAAGAACCCACCAGACCTGATCAACAAGTTAACACTCTAGACTTAATAATAGAACTAAGAACCCACCAGACCTGATCAACAACTAACATTCTAGACTTAATAATAGAACTAAGAACCCACCAGACCTGATCAACAACTAACATTCTAGACTTAACAATAGAACTAAGAACCCACCAGACCTGATCAACAACTAACATTCTAGACTTAATAATAGAACTAAGAACCCACCAGACCTGATCAACAACTAACATTCTAGACTTAATAATAGAACTAAGAACCCACCAGACCTGATCAACAACTAACACTCTAGACTTAATAATAGAACTAAGAACCCACCAGACCTGATCAACAACTAACATTCTAGACTTAATAATAGAACTAAGAACCCACCAGACCTGATCAACAACTAACACTCTAGACTTAATAATAGAACTAAGAACCCACCAGACCTGATCAACAACTAACATTCTAGACTTAATAATAGAACTAAGAACCCACCAGACCTGATCAACAACTAACACTCTAGACTTAATAATAGAACTAAGAACCCACCAGACCTGATCAACAACTAACACTCTAGACTTAATAATAGAACTAAGAACCCACCAGACCTGATCAACAACTAACATTCTAGACTTAATAATAGAACTAAGAACCCACCAGACCTGATCAACAACTAACATTCTAGACTTAATAATAGAACTAAGAACCCACCAGACCTGATCAACAACTAACACTCTAGACTTAATAATAGAACTAAGAACCCACCAGACCTGATCAACAACTAACATTCTAGACTTAATAATAGAACTAAGAACCCACCAGACCTGATCAACAACTAACACTCTAGACTTAATAATAGAACTAAGAACCCACCAGACCTGATCAACAACTAACACTCTAGACTTAATAATAAAACTAAGAACCCACCAGACCTGATCAACAACTAACATTCTAGACTTAACAATAGAACTAACCCCATTTAACCCTTTACACATTGAAAATGTCAGATTTGGGCACTGATAAACGGCTAAATTGGAACATAGTACTGAACAGTAACGTGCTATACATGACGTCAAAGCTCTGTGGCTCTGTCCGTCCCTTAGTCGGATAGACGTTTTGACCCCCCCCCCGTATGTAACGGTTTTCTTGATGAGAAGGAGAGTCGGACCAAAATGCAGCGTGTAGATTGCGATCCATGTTTTAATGAACAAACGTAAAACACGAATCAATACAAACACTCCAAAATAAAGAACGTGATGAACGTAACGAAAACCTAAACAGCCCTATCTGGTGAAAACACATAGACAGGAACAATCACCCACAAACACACAGTGAAACCCAGGCTACCTAAATATGGTTCCCAATCAGAGACAATGACGAACACCTGCCTCTGATTGAGAACCATATCAGGCCGAACATAGAACTGGACAAACTAGACATGTAACATAGAATGCCCACTCAGATCACACCCTGACCAACCAAAACATAGAAATATACAAAGTAAACTATGGTCAGGGTGTGACAGTACCCCCCCCCCCCCAAGGTGCGGACTCCGGCCGCAAAACCTGAACCTATAGGGGAGGGTCTGGGTGGGCATCTGTCCGCGGTGGCGGCTCTGGCGCTGGACGTGGACCCCACTCCATAATAGTCTTGGTCCACCTCCTTAGCGTCCCTAGATAGGTGACCCTCCTTAATGACAGCTCGGGACAGAGGGTCAGCTCGAGACAGAAGGACAGCTCGGGACAGAGGTAGCTCGGGACTGATGGGTAGCTCAGCACTGAGAGGAAGCTCAGCACTGAGAGGAAGCTCAGCACTGAGAGGAAGCTCAGGCAGGTAGTTGGATCCGGCAGATCCTGGCTGGCTGGCGGTTCTGGCAGATCCTGGCTGACTGGCGGATCTGGAAGATCCTGGCTGACTGGCGGATCTGGAAGATCCTGGCTGACTGGCGGATCTGGAAGATCCTGGCTGACTGGCGGATCTGGAAGATCCTGGCTGACTGGCGGATCTGGAAGATCCTGGCTGACTGGCGGATCTGGAAGATCCTGGTCGACTGGCGGATCTGGAAGATCCTGGTCGACTGGCGGATCTGGAAGATCCTGGTCGACTGGCGGATCTGGAAGAGTCTGGTCGACTGGCGGATCTGGAAGAGTCTGGTCGACTGGCGGATCTGGAAGAGTCTGGTCGACTGGCGGATCTGGAAGAGTCTGGTCGACTGGCGGATCTGGAAGAGTCTGGTCGACTGGCGGATCTGGAAGAGTCTGGTCGACTGGCAGATCTGGAAGAGTCTGGTAGACTGGCAGATCTGGAAGAGTCTGGTAGACTGGCAGATCTGGAAGAGTCTGGTAGACTGGCAGATCTGGAAGAGTCTGGTTGTCTGGCAGATCTGGAAGAGTCTGGTTGTCTGGCAGATCTGGAAGAGTCTGGTTGACTGGCAGCTCTGGCTGCTCCATGCTGACTGGCTGCTCCATGCTGACTGGCAGCTCTGGCTGCTCCATGCTGACTGGCTGCTCCATGCTGACTGGCAGCTCTGGCTGCTCCATGCTGACTGGCTGCTCTGGCTGCTCCATGCTGACTGGCTGCTCCATGCTGACTGGCTGCTCCATGCTGACTGGCAGCTCTGGCTGCTCCATGCTGACTGGCTGCTCCATGCTGACTGGCAGCTCTGGCTGCTCCATGCTGACTGGCTGCTCTGGCTGCTCCATGCTGACTGGCGGCCCTGGCTGCTCCATGCTGACTGGCGGCCCTGGCTGCTCCATGCTGACTGGCGGCCCTGGCTGCTCCATACTGACCGGCGGCCCTGGCTGCTCCATGCTAACTGGCAGCTCTGGCGGCTCCTTGCAGACTGGCAGCTCTGGCGGCTCCTTGCAGACTGGCAGCTCTGGCGGCATCCTGCAGACAGGCAGCTCTAGCGGCTCCTTGCAGACTGGCAGCTCCTTGCAGACTGGCAGCTCTATGCAGACTGGCAGCTCCTTGCAGACTGGCAGCTCCTTGCAGACTGGCAGCTCCTTGCAGACTGGCAGCTCTATGCAGACTGGCAGCTCCTTGTAAACTGGCAGCTCTATGCAGACTGGCAGTTCTGAACAGGCGGGAGACTCCGACAGCGCTGGAGAGGAGGAGGGCTCCGACAGCGCTGGACAGGCGAGGCGCACTGTAGGCCTGATGCGTGGTGCTGGCACTGGTGGTACTGGGCCGAGGACACGCACAGGAAGCCTGGTACGGGGAGCTGCTACCGGAGGGCTGGGGTGTGGAGGTGGTACTGGAAAGACCGGACCGTGCAGGCGTACTGGAGCTCTTGAGCACCGAGCCTGCCCAACCTTACCTGGTTGAATGCTCACGGTCGCCCTGCCAGTGCGGCGAGGTGGAATAGCCCGCACTGGGCTATGCAGGCGAACCGGAGACACCGAGCGCAAGGCTGGTGCCATGTAAGCCGGCCCAAGGAGACGCACTGGGGACCAGATGCGTAGAGCCGGCTTCATGGCATTAGGCTCTACGCTCAATCTAGCCCGGCCGACACGCGGAGCTGGAATATACCGCACCGGGCTATGCACCCGCACTGGAGACACCGTGCGCACCACTGCATAACACGGTGCCTGTCCGGTCTCTCTAGCCCCCCGGTAAGCACAGGGAGTCTGCCCAGGTCTCCTACCTGGCGTAGCCATACTCCCTGTTAGCCCCCCCCCAAGAAATTTTTGGGGCTGCCTCTCAGGCTTCCATCCGCTACGTCGTGCTGCCTCCTCATATCTGCGCCTCTCAGCTTTCGCCGCCTCCAGTTCTTCTTTGGGGCGGCGATATTCTCCTGGCTGAGCCCAGGGTCCTCTTCCTTCTAATTCGTCCTCCCATGTCCATACCTCCTCTTTGGGCTGCTCCTGTTGCCTCTTCTCCTGCTGCACCTTTGGGCGGCTACACTCCCCTGGTTTAGCCCAGGGTCCTCTCCCGTCGAGGATTTCCTCCCATGTCCAGAAATCCTTATTGCGCATCTCCTCGCGCTGCTCCTGCCTGTTGACACGCTGCTTGGTCCTTTTGTGGTGGGTGATTCTGTAACGGTTTTCTTGATGAGAAGGAGAGTCGGACCAAAATGCAGCGTGTAGATTGCGATCCATGTTTTAATGAACAAACGTAAAACACGAATCAATACAAACACTCCAAAATAAAGAACGTGATGAACGTAACGAAAACCTAAACAGCCCTATCTGGTGAAAACACATAGACAGGAACAATCACCCACAAACACACAGTGAAACCCAGGCTACCTAAATATGGTTCCCAATCAGAGACAATGACGAACACCTGCCTCTGATTGAGAACCATATCAGGCCGAACATAGAACTGGACAAACTAGACATGTAACATAGAATGCCCACTCAGATCACACCCTGACCAACCAAAACATAGAAATATACAAAGTAAACTATGGTCAGGGTGTGACACTGTATTAGATGTACAGTTACATGGCGTTATACAAACTCCAGTGAGCTTCCTCTAGTTCCTCAACGGCCTAGCTGGGAGAGCTCAAAAAAACAACTAAATCACCTTATAGTTTAAAACGCTTCTTTGAGTCATAAAAAAGTGAATTGAAATTATTTAGGAAATGTGCACACTTCAGAGAGGTGTTTAGCCACTGGGCACACGAGTTAGTTCTGTCACTCAAACCGGCAGGTAACCTAGTGGTTATATTGTAGGGGCGGCAGGTAGCCTAGTGGTTAGAGTGTAGGGACGGCAGGTAGCCTAGTGGTTAGAGTGTAGGGACGGCAGGTAGCCTAGTGGTTAGAGTGTAGGGGTGGCAGGTAGCCTAGTGGTTAGAGTGTAGGGACGGCAGTTAGCCTAGTGGTTAGAGTGTAGGGGTGGCAGGTAGCCTAGTGGTTAGAGTGTAGGGGTGGCAGGTAACCTAGTGGTTAGATTGTAGGGGCGGCAGGTAGCCTATTGGTTAGAGTGTAGGGACGGCAGGTAGCCTAGTGGTTAGAGTGTAGGGACGGCAGGTAGCCTAGTGGTTAGAGTGTAGGGGTGGCAGGTAACCTAGTGGTTAGATTGTAGGGACGGCAGGTAGCCTAGTGGTTAGAGTGTAGGGACGGCAGGTAGCCTAGTGGTTAGAGTGTAGGGACGGCAGGTAGCCTAGTGGTTAGAGTGTAGGGACGGCAGGTAACCTAGTGGTTAGAGTGTAGGGACGGCAGGTAGCCTAGTGGTTAGAGTGTAGGGACGGCAGGTAGCCTAGTGGTTAGAGTGTAGGGACGGCAGGTAACCTAGTGGTTAGAGTGTAGGGACGGCAGGTAGCCTAGTGGTTAGAGTGTAGGGACGGCAGGTAGCCTAGTGGTTTCAGTCTTGTGTCAGGTGGTTAGGAGGGCCAATGTAGTAGCATGTCAGGTGGTTAGGAGGGCCAATGTAGTAGCATGTCATGCTTTACACTGTAGGCAGTACAAGTAAGGGCCACAGTGACAGACCGGACTGATAACAACAGGACTACAGACCGGACTGATAACGTCAGGACTACAGACCGGACTGATAACGTCAGGATTACAGACCGGACTGATAACGTCAGGACTACAGACCGGACTGATAACGTCAGGACTACAGACCGGACTGATAACGTCAGGACTACAGACCGGACTGATAACGTCAGGACTACAGACCGGACCGATAACGTCAGGACTACAGACCGGACCGATAACATCAGGACTATTACTACTATAAACACTGTGCCACAGCTGGCAGAGGACCAAAGACACAACACACACACACACACACACACATACACTCAAAATGCATTTGACATTTAAATCAAAGATAGAATATGAATGGTCTCCTTTCCCAGCTCGAAGACTTATTTCCCTGCCTCCCCCCCCCCCCCCCCCCCCCTCTTTCTGGGCATGTTAGGAGCGGCAGTGGAACTTGAGTAACTCGTTAGAAGAGCTGTATAATGGGAGTCCCGAGGGGGAGGGGAGGCGAGGGGTAAGGATGGGCTTAACATCCTGGCTGCCCCCCCCCCCCCACCCTAAAGTTAAGGGAGGACCATGTTTTTAGATCCAGTAAAAATATGGCAGCTGTGAAAGTGACATGGATAACAAGACTTTACTGCTTTACTGCCAAAAAAAACAGCTTTACTGCCAACGGCTCCTGACTGGCTAACTAACGATGTGGAAAGGCTATCTATGATGCACCACAGCCCGAACTAGACTGTAGAAACCCTACATCCCATCCACTCCAGACTGTAGAAACCCTACATCCCAACCACTCCAGACTGTAGAAACCCTACATCCCAACCACTCCACAGCCTGAACTAGACCGTAGAAACCCTACATCCCATCCACTCCAGACTGTAGAAACCCTACATCCCAACCACTCCACAGCCTGAACTAGACCGTAGAAACCCTACATCCCAACCCACTCCAGACTGTAGAAACCCTACATCCGAACCACTCCAGACCGTAGAAACCCTACATCCCAACCCACTCCAGACTGTAGAAACCCTACATCTCACCCACACCAGACTGGAGAAACCCTACATCCCAACCACTCCAGACTGTAGAAACCCTACATCCCAACCACTCCCGACTGTAGAAACCCTACAACCCAACCCACTCCACAGCTTGAACTAGACCGTAGAAACCCTACATCCCACCCACTCCAGACTGTAGAAACCCTACATCCCACCCACTCCAGACCGTAGAAACCCTACATCCCACCCACTCCAGACCGTAGAAACCCTACATCCCACCCACTCCAGACTGTAGAAACACAACATCCCAACCCACTCCAGACCGTAGAAACCCTACATCCCACCCACTCCAGACTGTAGAAACCCTACATCCCAACCCACTCCAGACTGTAGAAACCCTACATCCCAACCCACTCCAGACTGTAGAAACCCTACATCCCACCCACTCCAGATTGTAGAAACCCTACATCCCAAACACTCCAGACCGTAGAAACCCTACATCCCAACCCACTCCACAGCTGAGCATCACATCGCCAGCAAATCTCTTCAAGAAAGATCCATTCTTCCTACAAGGGAAGAGTCAGATAGTAATTTAATAGTACTATTCTGACCATAAAGATCCTATCAAATGACTATTATGTACAGTGGTAAGAACAAGTATGTGAACCGTTTGGAATTATCTGGATTTCTGTATGAATTTGACATACAATTTGATCTGATCTTCATCTAAGTCACAACAATAAGACAAACACAGTTAGAGCTTAAACTAATAACACACAAAGGATTGTATTTTTCTTGTCTATGTTGAATACATCATTTAAACAAAGGTCATGCCTTTGTATGTGAACCCCCCTAGGCTAATGACTTCTCCAAAAGCTAATTGGAGTCAGGAGTCAGCTAACCTGGAGTCCAATCAATGAGACGAGATTGGAGATGTTGGTTAGAGCTGCCCTGCCCAGTATAAAACACTCACAAAATGTGAGTTTGCTATTCACAAGAAACATTGCCTGATGTGAACCATGCCTCGAACTAAAGAGATCTCAGAAGACACCAATATTAAGGGTTGTTGTCTTGCATAAAGCTGGAAAGGGTTACAAAAGTATCTCTAAAAGCCTTGATGTTCATCAGTCCATGGTAAGACAAATTGTCTATAAATGGAGAAAGTTCAGCACTGTTGCTCCTCTCCCTAGGAGTGGCTGTCCTGCAAAGACGACTGCCAAAACACAGCGCAGAATGCTCAATGAGGTTAAGAAGAATCCTAGAGTGTCAGCTAAAGACTTACAGAAATCTCTGGAACATGCAAACATCTCTGTTGACGAGTCTACGATACATAAACCACTAAACAAGAACGGTGTTAATGGGAGGACACCATCGAAGAAGCCACTGCTGTCCAAAAAAAACAACATTGCTGCACGTCTGAAGTTTGTAGAAGTGCATCTGGATGTTCCACAGCGCTACTGGAAAAATATTCTGCGGACAGATGAAACTACAGTTGAGTTGTTTGGAAGGAACACACAACACCATGTGTGGAGACAAAAAGGCCACAGCACACCAACATCAGAACCTCATCCCAACTGTAAAGTATGGTGGAGGGAGCATCATGGTTTGGGGCTGCTTTGCTGCCTCAGGGCCTGGACAGGCTTGCTATCGTCGATGGAAAAATGAATTCCCAAGTTTATCAAGACATTTTGCAGGAGAATGTAAAGTCTATCTGTCCGCCAATTGAAGTTCAACAGAAGTTAGGTGATGCAACAGAACAAGAACCCAGAAGACAGAAGTAAATCAACAAAGGAATGGCTTGAACAGAAGAAAATATGCCTTCTGGAGTGGCCCAGTCAGAGTCCTGACCTTCTGGAGTGGCCCGGTCAGAGTCCTGACCTTCTGGAGTGGCTCAGTCAGAGTCCTGACCTTCTGGAGTGGCCCGGTCAGAGTCCTGACCTTCTGGAGTGGCCCGGTCAGAGTCCTGACCTCAACCTGATTGAGATGCTGTGGCATGACCTTAAGAGAGCGGTTCACACCAGACATCCCAAGAATATCGCTAAACTGAAACTAAAAAGGAATGGTCCAAAATTCCTCCTGACCGTTGTGCAGGTCTGATCCACAACTACAGAAAATGTTTGGTTGAGGTTATTGCTGCCGAAGGAGGGTCAACCAATTATTAAATCCAAGGGTTCACATATTTTTCCCACCCTGCACTGTGAATGTTTACACGGTGTGTTCAATAAAGACATGAAAATAAAGATATTAGTTTAAGCAGACTGTGTTTGTCTTTTGTTGGGTCTTAGATGATCAGATCAAATTGAATGACCAATTTATGCAGAAAATCAAGGTAATTCCAAAGGGTTCGTATACTTCGTATACTTTGTATGGCCATTGTAATTCCTAATTCTCTGGTTCTGACTGGCTACTGTACAGTAAAGCAACAGCCAAGGATTCCATTGTGATGATCTGAGACCTAAACACTTATCCCCAAGCCTGTCAGTCTGCTACTGCCAGGAACAGTTACAATGAGCAGGGAGAGAGTGAGAGACAGAGGAGAGTGTGTGTGTGTGTGTGTGTGTGTGTGTGTGTGTGTGTGTGTGTGTGTGTGTGTGTGTGTGTGTGTGTGTGTGTGTGTGTGTGTGTGAGAGAGAGAGAGGGAGAGAGAGAGAGAGAGAGAGAGAGAGAGAGACACACCACTGAGCTGACTTGGGATAAGTAAAACTTGCTTGGCTGAACCTGGGCCTGTCTTGCTTTGCCAGAAACCACTAACTTATGATGGGCAGATTGGGCACTCCACTCCACAAGGCCTGTCCTTCTTTTTGGTTTTCTCAGGTTTTCTAGGGAATTGCAGGAAACTTCCCTCACTCCCAGTATTAGGAGGGGTATTGTTTTCGTGTGGTCTGCTCTTGGATTGTTTTTGTAAGGGTTGATACTAGAGGTCGACCAATTAATTAGAGCCGATTTCAAGTTTTCATAACAATCGGAAATCGGTATCGGCTGATTTTGCCGATTTTTTAAAATATATAATTTTTTTTAAATAAAAAAATAATACCTTTATTTAACTAGGCAAGTCAGTTAAAAACACATTCTTATTTTCAATGACGGCCTAGGAACAGTGGGTTAACTGCCTCGTTCAGGATCAGAATGACAGATTTTCACCTTGTCAGCTCCGGGGATCCAATCTTGCATTATTGCATTATCATTATTTATTTGAGGCTAAATTGATTTTTATTGATGTATTATATTAAGTTAAAATAAGTGTTCATTCAGTATTGTTGTAATTGTCATTATTACAAGCCCCAGGACTGCAACACAAACAGACCCAACCAAATCATGAGAAAACTAAAAGAGAATTACTTGACACATAGGAAATAATTTACCAAAAAACATAGCAAACTAGAATGCTATCTGGCCCTAAACAGAGAGTACACAGTGGCAGAATACCTGACCACTGTGGCTGACCTGAAATTAAGGAAATCTTTGACTATGTACAGACTCAGTGAGCATAGCCTTGCTATTGAGAAAGGCCTCCAAAGGCAGACATGGCTCTCAAGAGAAGACAGGCTATGTGCACACTGCCCACAATATGAGGTGGAAACTGAGCTGCACTTCCTAATCTGCTGCCAAATGTATGACCATATTAGAGACACATATTTCCCTCAGATTACACAGACCCACAAAGAGTTTGAAAACAAATTTTGATAAAACTCCGATATCTACTGGGTGAAGTTCCTCAGTGTGCCATCACAGCAGCAAGATTTGTGACCTGTTGCCACAAGAAAAGGGCAATCAGTGAAGAACAAACACCATTGTAAATACAACCTATATTTATGAATAGTTTAAGGAAATACTTCACATTTGAACGTAAACATTATATTTTATCAAAATGCATTTTTTGGCAGAAATTCCTTCTGGAACATGTGAACTTTCATGAGCCTTAATAACAAACTTGTATTCCATCTGTAAATACGAATAAAATTGTTAAATTACAAGCCTAGTTGGCTGGACATGCCGAGAGATGAGTTCGGATTGGTCTGCCATGTAGCAGGCTTCTGTTTATAATATGAGCTGGTCAGTATGTGTAGGTAATCCTTTCTAACGCAGATCTTTTTTATAAAGATTTCACACAGTAGATCTGCATAAGTGTTGCTCTCCACTTTCTGGAAGACCCCGTTTTAAAATCAGTGGAATTAGAGTATGATAGCTCAGGAGATGGAGAAAATTCTGGCGTTTGATTGCAAATACGGAGACAAAAAGAGAACACACAGAAGGCTGTTGTATAAAACAGCCGTCTACGGATTACATCTTCAAACTAAGGGCAACCATGACATCTGTGACAGAGAGGGAGAAGCGTCCATCCATGTACACGATGGGTAAGAGACTCTAGCTAGCTACATTTTCAGATATTACACGTTTCTAATTTTGTCAAAAAGTAATTTTAATTTCAAGTTAAAGCGTACTGCTAGCTAGCTAATGGTACGTGTATGATCTGTGTAGTAATATTATATATCAGAGCCATTTGCATTGCCAGTTAGAGACTAATGTTAGCTAGCTAACATTGAATCTGGTTGATTAGCTACCTTCAGATTCATGCAGGGTAGTACCATTATGAGTTGGGATTATGGTTCATTGTTAAACTCGCTAGCTAGCTAGCTTCTAGCTACATGTCTAAACAAAAGACTCCACTATGCAAATAACTATTTCAATAGACTGTTCATGATGTCACTGCGACAACTGTCGATAGACGTAGCTGGTAAATTTGCTCTGTCTATCTACTCCGATTTCAGAGCACTCGTCTGTGTGCCAGAGCGCAGAATAGCTGACAAATTTACGAACGCTCAATACCCGTTGAAGATGGCCGGTGTCAGTAAACGTGCTCTCTGAATGCTTCGAGAGCGAATTGCTCTGAATTTACGAGAGTCCAATCTGACAACGCTCTGAGTTTACGAACGCCCAGAGCACACTCTGGCACTTCAGATTATATTTACAAACACACCTTTAGTCTTGAAATCTTTGGTTGTTTAGTAGATGGCCTCACATGGGAATCCTTAAAGAGTTGGGTG